>NW_004444292.1:639403-640973 GCF_000243295.1 Trichechus manatus latirostris | reverse complement strand
ATAAGAAATGCAGTAGGGGACATTATGACACGCCCAACTGAAATAAAAAGGATCATATCAGAATACTATGAAAAATTGTATTCCAACAAATTTGAAAACCTACAGGAAATGGACAAATCTCTAGAAACACACTACCTACCCAAACTAACACATAATGATGTTGAACATCTGAACAGACCCATAACAAGAGAAGAGATTGAAAAGTTGATTTAAAAAAAAAAAAAAACTCCCAACAACAACAACAACAACAAAAAACCCTGGCCCAGATGGCTTCACTGGAGAATTCTACCGAACATTCAGAGAAGAGCTTACAACAGACTACTCAAACTATTTCAGAACATAGAAAAGGAAGGGACACTTCCGAACTTGTTCTATGAAGCCAGCATAACCCCGATACCAAACCAGGAAAAGACACTGCAAAAAAAGAAAATTACAGACCAATATCCCTCATGAATATAGGTACAAAAATTCTCAACAAAATTATAGCCAATAGAATTCAGCATCATATCAAAAAATAATAATAATACACCATGACCAAGCGGAATTCATACCAGGTATGCAAGGATGGTTCAACATTAGAAACTCAGTCAATGTAACCCACCACATAAATAAAATAAAAAATTCACATGATCATCTCAATCAAGGCATTCGACAAAGTCCAACACCCATTCCTGATAAAAACTCTCAATAAAACAGGTATAGAAGGGAAACTCCTCAACATAATAAAGGGCATCTATACCAAACCAACAGCCAACATCATTTTTAAAAAGATTTTTTTATTGTAATTTAGATGAAGGTTTACAGAACAAATAGTTTGTCATTAAACAGTTAGTACACATATTGTTTTATGACGTTGGTTAACAATGCCACAACATGTCAATACTCTCCCTTCTCGACCTTGGGTTCCCTACTACCAGCTTTCCTGTCCCCGCCTGCCTTCTAGTCCTTGTCCTGGGCTTTTGTGCCCCGTTAGTCTCGTTTTGTTTTATGGGCCCGTCTAATCTTTGGCTGAAGGGTGAACCTCAGGAGTGACTTCATTACTGAGCTAAAAGGGTGTCCGGGGGCCATACTCTCGGGTTTTCTACAGTCTCCGTCAGGCCAGTAAGTCTGGTCTTTTTTTGTGAGTTAGAATTTTGTTCTACATTCTTCTCCAGCTCTGTGGGGGAGCTTCTATTGTGATCCCTGTCAGAGCAAGTCAGTGGTGGTAGCCGAGCACCATCTAGTTGTGCTGGACTCAGTCTGGTGGAGGCTGTGGCAGTTGTGGTCCATTAGTCGTCTGGACAAATCTTTCCCTTGTGTCTTTGGTTTTCTTCATTCTCCCTTGCTCCAGATGGGGTGAGACTAGTGGAGTATCTTAGATGGCTGTTTACAAGCTTTTTAGACACCAGACGCTACTCACCAAAGTAGAATGTAGAACATTTTCTTTACAAACTATGTTATGCCAATTGAGCTAGATGTTCCCCGAGACCATGGTCTCCAAGCCCTCAGCCCAGTAATTTGGTCCCTCAGGGAGTTTGGGTATATCTATGGAGCTTCCATGACCTTGTCTTGGACAAGTTGTGCTGGCTTC
>NW_004444292.1:625213-639152 GCF_000243295.1 Trichechus manatus latirostris | reverse complement strand
CAGCCTCTCCAACATTTGTTATTTTCTGTTTTTTTTTTTTTTTTGATTTGTGCCAGTAATGCCGGGCTGAGATGGTATCTCATGGTGGTTTTGATTTGCATTTCTCTAATGGCTAGCGACCGAGAGCATTTCTTCATGTGTCTGTTATCCACTTGACTGTCTCCTTTGGTGAAGCGTCTGTTCATTTCCTTTGTCCATTTTTTTAAAATTGGGTTGTTTGTCTTTTTGTTGTAGAGGTGTGGGATTTTCCCATAGACTTTACAGATTAGACCTTTGCCAGATGTTAATACCCTCAATTTTTTTCCCAGTCTGTAGGTTCTCTTTTTACTCTTTTGGTGAAGTCTTTTGATGGGCGTAAGTGTTGAATTTCTGGAAGATCCCAGTTATCTAGCTTATCTTCTGGAATTTGTGTGTTGTTAGTTATGGTTTGTAATCTGTTAATGCCGCCTATTAGGGCCTCTAGTTTTGATCCTATTTTTTCTTCTATGAACTTTATAGTTTTTGGTTTTATATATAGGTCTTTGATCCATTCTGAATTAGTTTTTGTGTATGGTGTGAGATATGGGTCCTGTTTCTTTTTTCTGCAGATGGACACCCGGTTTTGTCAGCACCATTTGTTAAAAAGACTATCTTTTCCCCATTTGATGGACTTTGGGCCCTTGTCGAAGATCAAGTGACCATAGGTGGATGGATTTACATCTGGGTGCTCAATTCTGTTCCGTTGGTCAGTGTGTCTGCCATTGTACCAGTACCAGGCTGTTTTGACCACCACAGCTGAATAGTAGGTTCTGAGGTCAGGTAGTGCGAGTCCTCCTACTTTCTACTTCTTCTTCTTCAATAGTGCTTTACTTATCCTTGGCCTCATCTCTTTCTATACAAAGTTAATGACTAGTTTTTCCATCTCTTTAAAGAATGCTGTTGGCCTTTGGATCGGGATTGCATTGTATTTGTAGGTTGCTTTGGGTAGAATTGTCATTTTCACAATGTTGAGTCTACCTATCCATGAGCATGGTATGTTTTTCCATTTACGTAGATCTCTTTTGGTTTCTTGCAGTAGCGTTTTGTGGTTTTCTTTGTCTAGGTCTTTTACATCCCTGGCTAGATTTATTCCTAAGGATTTTATTTTTTTAGGGGCTATTATAAATGTATTGTTTTCCTAATTTCCTTTTTGCCGTTGTCTTTATTGGTATATAGGAATCCAACTGATTTTTGTGTGTTTATCTTGTATCCTGCTACTCTGCTGACTCTTTCTATTAGTTCCAGTAGTTTTCTTGTGGAGTCTTTTGGGTTTTCTATGTGTAGTGTCATATCTTCTGCAAATAAGGACAGTTTTACTTCTTCTTATCAATTTGGATGCCCTTTATTGCTTTTTCTTGCTTTGTTGCTGTAGCTGAGACTTCCAGCACAATGTTAAGTAGGACTGGTGATAAAGGGCATCCTTGTCTTGTTCCTGTTCTTAAAGGGAATGTTTTCAGCCTCTCTCCATTAAGAATGATGTTGGCTGTTGGTTTTGTGTACATACCCTTTATTATGTTGAGGAATTTCCCCTCTATACCTGTTTTAATTGAGAGTTTTTATAAGGAATGGGTGTTGGACTTTGTCGAGTGCCTTCTCTGCATCAATTGAAATGTGATCACGTGATACTTCTATTTATGTGGTGAATTACATTCATTGATTTTCTAATGTTGAACCATCCTTGCATACCTTGTATGAATTCCACCTGGTCGTGGTGTATTATTTTTTTGATATGATGCTGAATTCTATTGGCTAGAAACTTTGTTGAGAATTTTGCATCTATATTCATGAGAGATATTGGTCTGTATTTTTCTTTTTTTGTGGTGTCTTTTCCTGGTTTGGTATCAGGGTTATGCTGGCTTCATAGAACGAGTTCAGAAGTGTCCCTTCCTTTTCTATGTTCTGAAATAGTTTGAGTAGTGCTTTCGTAAGCTCCTCTCTGAATGTTTGATAGAATTCTGCAGTGAAGTCATCTGGGACAGGGCTTTTTTCTGTTGGGAGTTTTTTTTTTTTTATTATTATTGCCTTTTCAATCTCTTCTCTTGTTATGGGTTTGCTCAGATTTTCAACATCATTTTGTGTTAGTTTGGGTAGGTAGTGTCTTTCTAAAAATTTGTCCATTTCCTGTAGGCTTTCAAATTTGTTGGAGTATAGTTTTTCATAGTACTCTGTTATTATCCTTTTTATTTCAGTTGAGTCTGTTGTAATGTCCCCCGTTTCATTTCTTATTTGGGTTATTTGTATCCTCTCCTGCTTTTCTTTTGTCAATTTGGCCAGTGGTTTGTCAATTTTGTTGATCCTTTCAAATAACCAACTTTTGGTTTTGTTGATTCTTCCTATTGTTTTTCCATTCTCTATTTCATTTATTTCTGCTCTGATCTTTACTATTTCCTTTCTTCTGGTGGCTGTGGGCTTCTTTTGCTGTCCTCTTTCTATTTGTTTGGGTTGTATAGCTAATGTTTTTAATTTGTCCCCGTCTCCTTTTTTGATGTGTGCATCTGTTGCTATAAGTTGACCTCTGAGCCCTGCCTTTGCTGTGTCCCAAAGGTTTTGGTATGATGTGTTTTCATTCTCATTTCATTCTAGGAATGTTTTTATTCCATCTTTGATTTCTTCTATGACCCCGTGGTTTTTGAGCAGGATGTTATTCAGTTTCCATGTAATTGATTTTTTTTTTCCTTGCTCTTCCTGTTGTTAGTTTCTACTTTCATGGCATTGTGATCAGAGAGGATACTTTGTATTATCTCAATGTTTTGGATTTTGTTGAGCAGTGCTTTGTGCTCTAAGATGTGGTCTATTCTGGAGAATGTTCCATGTGCGTTGGAAAAGAATGTGTACTTTGCAGCTGTTGGGTGGAGTGCTCTATATATGTCTATGAGGTCAAGTTGGCTGATTGTGGTCTTTAGATCTTCTGCATCTTCGCTGAGTTTCTTTCTAGACGTTCTGTCGTTACTGAGAGTGGTGTGTTGAACTCTCCAGCTATTATTGTGGAACTTTCAATTTCTCTTTCCAATGCTGTTAGAGTTTGTTTTATGTATTTTTGAGTCCTGTCACTGGGTGCTTAGATATTTATTATGGCTATGTCTTCATGATGGATTGTCCCTTTTAATCATTATTTAATGCCATTCTTTGTCTTTTATGGTAGATTTTGTTTTAAAGTCTATTTTATCTGAGATTAGTATTGTCACTCTTGCTCTTTTTTGGTAGCTGTTTGCTTGATATTTTTTTTCCCATCGTTTGATTTTTAATAAACATATGTCTTTGTCTCTAAGGTGTGTCTCTTGTAGACACCATATTGATGGATCCTGTTTTTTTAATCCATTCTGTCACTCTCTGTCTCTTTATGGCTACATTAGGTCTTGGACAATCTTCATGTAGCTTGATCTTCCTCCTCCCCCATCTCTGCTTCTCTGGCTTGCTTGTTTAATCTCTTTTATATCTCAGAAGAGATTTACTTAAGACACACCCTACACTATGCCTGTCTCATTAACATAACAAAGAAAGTCTGTGCACAAATGGGATTGTAACCACAGGCATAGAGGTTAGGATCTACCTCACATATTTCTGGGGGACACAATTCAATTCATAACGCCTACCCTCATCATAATATATTATTTTAAAAACATCAGGCTTACTAACATACTAGTTAACATTAAAGCAATTGATTGTGCAATCAACCAATCAGTAATGCCTATGTAATGGAGTCCCCATAAAAATTCTGATCACTGACGCTCAGGTGACCCTTCCTGGTTGGCAGTACTCTAAGTCTATTGTCACACTTTGATACCAGGAAAGTGATGTATCTTGATTCATGGGGAGAGGACAACAGAAGCTCTGTATTTGGTACTTCCTCAGACTCCACCCTGTGTACTTCTTCCCTTGGTGGATGTTAATCTGTATTCTTTCTTTGCAATAAACCATAACACTATTACAACTTCCCATGAGTTCCGTTAGTCCTCTAGTGAATTATTGAAACTTGAAGGTCATCTTGGGGAACCCCCAGTTTTGCAGTCAATGTCAGATATAAGGGAGGTATTCTGTGGACTGTGCCCTCTAACTTCTCGTTTGGTATAAACTCTTGCAGTTGGTGTCCGAAGTGAGGGTGATCGCTTGTGGGGACTCTTTCTTGTAATTTTTGTAGTTGGCTTAAACTTCTCACAGTTAGTGATTGGAAGTACCTGTTGGAGTTACTATTTCTTCATGTACCAATTTTGGCATCTTACGTTTCTAGAAATTTATCCGTATGATAGGGGCCTTTTTTCCTAACATTCTATCATGGATGTTTTCAAGCACAGAGAAAAATGAAGGAAGTTTTATAGCGAATA
This sequence comes from Trichechus manatus latirostris, assembly GCF_000243295.1. Taxonomy (NCBI): domain Eukaryota; kingdom Metazoa; phylum Chordata; class Mammalia; order Sirenia; family Trichechidae; genus Trichechus; species Trichechus manatus. The sequence goes on along the minus strand of NW_004444292.1, from coordinate 634,812 downwards.
TCCATATACCCATCGTCTACATTCTACCATTAACATTTTATTATACTCACTTAATCACATATCAGTCACCTATCCATTCCTTTATTCATCTGTCAATGCTTATTTTTATGCATTTTATAGTAAATTATAGGCCTCAGTACACTTGTCTCTAAATACTTTAGCTCTGTTTCATGTCATTTTAAAAAGTTTTAAGCACATAGTTGTTAAATTTTCTTTTATTACTTTCAAAATCTCTGTTCCAGCTGTAGTTATTTTCTCTATTTTGTTGTTTGAATTTTCTTTTCTTTTTTTCTTGATGACTCCTGCAAGGGTATGGTTAGCTAATAAATAAATTTCTTTTTTTGTTGTTGTTGTTAATTATCTCTATTTTGTTGTTTAAGTTATTGTTCTTTACTTCAGTGGTTTATGTCTTGTTCTGCTTTTCATACTCCTCACTTTTGTTTGATTTTACTGTTACTGTTTTAAAAAATAATTTTCTAAGTTCAATACTTAATTTTGTTTTCCTGATACATATTTATAAGACTATAAATTTCCCTCCTTCTACTAATTTAGCTGTGGCTCACATTTTTTTAACAAAGTAATATTTTAAAATTTTCAGTATAGTCTCAACCAAAAAAAAAAAAAAAAATTCTAAACCCACTGCCATCAAGTCGATTCCGACTGTAGCAACCCCATAGGGTTTCCAAGGCTGTAATTTTATACGGAAGCAGACTGCCACATCTTTCTCCTGTGGAGCCGCAGGTGGTTTTGGACTACCAACTATAGTCTCAGTGGCTCTCTTAATTTCCTTTATACTTTTTGGGGGATGTTATTGTTTATTTTACGGGCTTATGTATTGTTTGGCTGGAAGGTGGTCTCCGGGAATGGCTTCAGTTCCAGGTCAGAAGGGTGTCTTAGGGCCATAGTCTTGGGAGTTCCTCCAGTCTCTGTCAGACCCGTAAGTCTGGTCCTTTTTGTGAATTTGATTTTTTGTTCTGCATTTTTCTCCTGGTCTGTCCGGGACCCTCTGTTGTGATCTCCGTCAGAGCGGCTGGTAGTGGTAGCTGAGCACCATCTAGTTCTTCTGGTCTCCGGGTCATGTAGGCTGTAGTTCATGTGGTCCATTAGTCCTTTGGACTAATTGCTCCCTTGAGTCTTTGGTTTTCTTCACTCTCCTTTGACCAATAGTTGTATCTTAAATGGCCACTCACAAGCTTTTAAGACACCAGACACTACTCACCAAAGTAGGATACAGAACATTGTCCTTATGCACTATGTTGTGCCAATTGACGTAGATGCCCCCCAGTCTATGGTCCTTTGCCTTCGAGCCTAGGAACTTCATGCTGTGAGGTGTTTGGTTATGTCTAAGAGGTTTCCCTGACTGTGCCCCTTGTGTGCTCTACTGTCTATATTAATATGTGAGGAGCACCTACAATGATGTATGTAGAAATATCCACCACCAGACCTGTATCTGCCGGTGGCTGTGCGCCCTTACATTCTCCCACACCTCTCGGCATATCCATCTACCTATGTATCCATTTGTAAATTATTGTTTGTTAGTAATATTGTTGCAGGATTGTCTATGCTGTAGTAGTTACCGTAGTTGCCCTTTATTCTTGTGTTCCTCTCAGTGTCCTCGCTTGTCTTGGTCATGTCGTGCTGACTTCTCCCATATTGTGTGCTGCCTTTCCTTCACCAATATTAACATATGTCTTCTATCTAGTTGGTAATTTTCCCTCCCTCACCCTGCTGTCCCTGGGAACCATCAAAGAATTTTGTTTCTTTTCTTTTTTTCCTTTGTGTAAACCTTTTGTTGTTACTTTATAATAATCGCCTCATAGAATATTTGTCCTTTTGCGATTGGCTTGTTTCACTCAGCATAATGTCCTCCAAATTCATCCATATTGTGAGATGTTTCACGGACTCATCATTATTCTTTAGTGTTGCATAGTACTCCATTCTGTGTATGCACCACAGTTTGTTAATCCATTCATCTGTTGATGGTCACTTAGGTTGTTTCCATCTTTTTGCTAGTGTGAATAATGCTGCAATGAACATGGATGTGCATATGTCTATTCATGTGATGGCTCTTATTTCTCTAGAGTATATTCCTAGGAGTGGGATTGCTGAATCATACTGTTTTCCATAGTAGTTGTACCATTTTACATTCCCACCAACAGTGCATAAGAGTTCCAATCTCCCCACAACCTCTCCAACATTTGTTATTTTCTGGTTTTTTGATTAGTGCCAGAGATGTCAGTGTGAGATGATATCTCATTGTAGCTTTGATTTGCATCTCTTTAATTGCTAATATTTGTGAGCATTTCTTCATATATTTGTTAGCTGCCTGAATGTCTTCTTTGGTGAAGTGTCCATATCTTTGTCCATTTTTTAATTGGATTGTTTGTCTTTTTATTGTTGAGATGTTGAAGTCTTCTACAAACTTGAGAGATTAGACCCTTGTTGGATATGTCATAGCCAAATTTTTTCCCCCCAATCTGTAGATTCTCTTTTTACTCTTTTGGAAAAGTCTTTGGTTGAGCATAAGTGTTTAATTTTTAGGAGGTCCTATTTATGTAGTTCATCTTCTGCTGTGTATTCATTTTTAGTTATGTTTGTTATTCTATTTATGCCGTCTGTTAGGGCCTCTAGTGTTGTCCTTATTTTTTCCTCCATGATCTTTGTAGTTTTAGGTTTTATATTAGGTCTTTACCCATTTTGAGTAGTTTTTGTGTACGGTGTGATGTATGGGTCCTCTTTCATTTTTCTACAGATAGATATCCAGTTTTTCCAGCATCATTTGTTGAAGAACCTGTCTCTTCCCCATTTATTGGACTTTGGCCCTCTGTCAAAGATCAGCTGTCCGTAAGTGGATGGATTTAAGTCCAGGTTCTCAATTCTGTTCCGTCAGTATGTGTCTGTCGTTGTACCAGTACCAGGCTGTTTTGACCACCATGGCTGTATAGTAGGTTCTGAGATCAGGTAGTGTGAGGCCTCCTACTTTCTTGTTCTTATTTTTCAATAATGCTTTACTTATCCAGGGCTTCTTTCCTTTCCACATAAACTTTTTCCATCTCCCTAAAGAATGCTGTTAGAATTTGGATCGTAATTGCATTATATCTGTAGATTGCTTTGGGTAGTATTAAGATTTTCACAGTGTTGAATCTTCCTATCAAGAGTTATTTAGTAATTTTAATTTCCAAACAGATGACATTTTAAAAGTTTTCCTCTTGATATTTTTATTTTTACTATATTATACTCAGATATTAGGGGTGATAGAATATTGATTTTTTTAGACTCTACTGAGGCTTCCTTAATGGTCTATGGCATGGATTGAATTATGTCCCCCCAAAAATATGTGTATCACCTTGGCTGGGTCATGATTCCCAGTATTGTATGATTGTGTAATCTGATGTGATTTCTTTATGTGTTGTAAATGCCATCACTATGATCTAATAAGATGGATTAGTGCCAGTTATACTGATGAGGTTTACAAGATTAGATAGTGTCTTAATCCAATCTCTTTTGAGATATAAAAGAGAGAAGCGAGCAGAGACACATGGGAACCTCATACCACCAAGAAAGCAGTGCCGGAAGCAGAACGGGTCCTTTGGACCTGAGGTTCCTGCGCAGAGAAGCACCCAGACCAAGAGAAGATTGATGACACAGACCTTCCTCCAGAGACGACAGAGAAGGCGTTCCCTTGGAGCTGACGCCCTGAATTTGGACTTGTAGCCTACTGGACTGTGAGAGAATAAACTTCTCTTTGTTGAAGCTATCCACTTGTGGTATTTCTGTTATAGCAGCTCTAGATGACTAAGACAGTCTAATACATAGTCTATTTTTTGGAAATGCCCCATGTGTGCTAGAAAAAAATTTATCTCTATATACATATCTGCGCTGGTTACTGTTATGTGTTCACTTGGCTGGGCCATGATTCTCAATAATTTGGCAGACACTGTAATCATTCTCTATCCGCCACCTGACCTGCAGATTTTGGGTTTATCAGCTATTGTAACCAAGTGAATCAGGAGAATCCTTCATCCTCCGCCTTGCCCATGGATTTGGGACTTGCCAGCCCCCACAATTATGTGAACCATTTCCTTGAAGTAAATCTCTCTCTCTCTCTCTCTCTCTCTCTCTCTCTCTCTCTATATATATATATATATATATATATATATATATATGCTTCACTGATTTTGCTCCTCTAGAGAACCCAGTCTAAAACAGTTGGTACTGAGAATGGTTCTAGAGGAACCAAATCTTAAGGATGAATTCTCTAAATTGGTTCTCAAGTCTGGCTAGTCTTTAAGGCACTGATGATTCTGTTTCCAGTAGTAAAGAGGGCATTGCTAATCCGTGGTGTGAGGTGGCAATAGAAATATGCAAAATATCACCACCATTGGGTCAAATATTTGTGAGGGACAAGGCTCTGGGTGATTGTATATTTGATACTTTTCAACAATTTTGTCAGACTGAGAAGTATAAGGAAGCTGCTTGGTTGACCTTACTTTCGCAAGACGAAGTGGTGAAAAAAAGGGATGAGCTCACGGCTTCAGAGTCACAGCTCAAGCACCGCATTAAAGATCTGAAAGTTGCCACTGGTGCGCTGAAAAGAAGCCTTACTTCTTGTAGTAACAGAGCTGATAATGCCAAAAACCAAACCCAGAGTCTTATCCTAAGAGTGGCTGAATTACAATGCCAATTGAATTCCCAATCCCGAATGGTCTCTGACGTTAAAGTGAGGGCATTGATTGGGAAGAAATGGGATCCTAAAACTTGGGATGGAGACATATGGACAGATATGGATGAAGCGGGAAACACTGAGCCTCTAAATTCTGTTGAATTGCGCTTCGCAGTAGAATCAGCCCTCTGCACCCATCTGAAGAGATTATGCCAGCTTTGTCTGCTAAATCATCCTTGCCAGCAAAATCAACCCTTCCACCCCCATCTGATCACATTAACCCAGGTGCCTCTGAGGAGTCCTTGTCCGAGACGTTTCCTGAGGCAGCACCTGAGGTGTCACCTGAGGCAAATGTCTTGCAAGACATTGCTGAATGTCCCCAGGACCCACCCCTACCATCCATTTTTGCTTCTAGACCTATAACTAGACTTAAGTCCCACCAAGCCCCAAGAGGCAAAGTACAAAGTGTTATCCATGACGAAGTATGTTAAACTCCAAAAGAACTACTTGATTTTTCTAATATGTACAAACAGAAAACTGGGGAATATGTGTGGGGATGGATATTCAGGGTGTGAAATAACGGTGCAAGGAACATGAAGTTGTATCAGTTTGAATTTATTGATATGGGTTCACTAAGCACCGATCCTTTATTCAGTGTTTCAGCTGAGAGGTTAAGAAAAGGATCTAATAGTTTATTTGGCTGGTTCACTGAAGCATGGAGTAAGAAGTGGCCTACACAAATTCAAGTTGAAATGCCAGAACTGCCCTGGTACGCTGTAGAAGAAGGTGTCTAAAGGCTTAGGGAAACTGGAATGTTAGAATGGATTTATCAGGTTGAGCCCACAGATCCACCCAAGGAGTGCCCCAGAGTTCACACCTTTCACCACAATTGTGAGGAACAAATTTGTGAAGGGAGCTCCAGCATCCTTGAGGACTGGCCGTGATTGCTATTTTATGTAAGTCAGATTTGACGGTGGGATATGCCCTAAGAGAATTAAGACAACTAACTACAATGGGGCTGATAGGACCCCAGGATGGCAGGGGCTAAGTGGTGGCACTTAATCGCCCAAGACTAGGTGGGCGAGGTTACCATAATGGACAGCAGAGTCAAAGCAGTAATCAGAATAGTCTGACTCGTATGGACTTATGGTATAGGCTACTTAGTCGTTGTGTCCCTAGAGTGAAATAGATGGGAAAATTACTGAATATTTACTTTTTCTGTACAAGCAGAAGAATTTAAGGTCAAATGAATGACAGTCTAACTTGAATCATCAGAATAGAGAGACAAGGCCTCTCAATCAATTCCCAGACTTGAACCAGTTTCCAAAATCCATTGCCGTCGAGTCAACTTCGACTCATAGCGACCCTATAGGACAGAGTAGAACTGCCCCATAGGGTTTCCAAGGAGCACCTGGTGGATTCAAACTGCTGACCTTTTGGTTAACAGCCGTAGCTCTCAACCACTACGCCACCAGAGTCTCCTGATCCAGTTTAGAGACCCACAATCTCTTGAATGAATGGGAAGCAGGATCCCCTTGAGGAAGAATCCGACTATACTGCCAAAATTTCATACCGTTAAACTTTCTCCCAGCCCTCCCCAAAGGGATCCATGGCCTTATACGAGAGTGACTGTTCATTGGGGAAAAGGAAATAACCAGACTTTTCGGAGATTACTGGAACACTGACTCTGAACTGACACTAATTCCGGGAGACACAAAACATCACTGTGGCCCACCAGTCAGAACAGGAGTGTACGCAAGTCAGGTTATTAACGGAGTCTTAGCTCAGGTCTATCTCACAGTGGGCCCCCAAATTATCCTGTAGGGATTTCCCCAGTTCCAGAATGCATAATTAGAATAGACATACTCAGCAACTGGCAGAACCCCCACATAGGATCCCTGAAAAGTGGTCCAAATGCCAATGGTCTCCACTCCTGTCATGGTACTTTCCCTCTCCCAGTGTGCACCTATGGCCTCATGGGGGGTTCCTTATGATCAGTTGACTGAGGAAGAGAAAACTCATGCCTCGTTTACAGATGGTTCTACGCAAAATGCAGGCACCACTCGAATGTGGACAGTAGGAACACTGCAGCCCCTTTCTGGGAACTGCCTGAAGGACAGTGGTGAAGGGAAATCCTCCCAGTGGGCAGAACTCCAAGCAGTGCATCGGTTGTTCATTTTGCTTGGAAGTAGAAATGGCCAGATGTGCGATTGTATACGGATTCATGGGCTGTGGCCAATGATTTGGCTGGATGGTCAGGGACTTGGAAGGAACGTGATTGGGAAATTGGTGACAAGGAGGTGTGGGGAAAAGGCATGTGGATAGACCTCCCTGAATGGGCCAAAGAAGTGAAGATATTTGTGTCTCACGTGAATGCCCACTGAAGGCAGAGGAGGATTTTAACAATCAAACGGATAGAATGTCGTGTTCTGTGGATAGCAATCATCCTCTTTCCTCAGCCACTCCTGTCATTGCCCAATGGGCTCATGAACAAAGTGGTCATGGTGGCAGGGATGGAGGTTATGCATGGGTTCAGCAACATGGACTTCCACTCACCAACGCTGACTTGGCTACAGCCACTGCTGAGTGCCCAATCTGCCAGCAGCAGAGACTAACACCGAGTTCCCGATATGTCAGCATTCCTAGGGACGATCAGCCAACAACCTGGTGGCAAGTTGATTACACTGGACCACTTCCTTTATTAAAAGGGCAGCATTTTGTTCTTGATGAAACAGACACTTACTCTGGATACAGTTTTGCCTTCCTTGTACCCAATGCTTCTGGCAAAACTACCATCTGTGAACTCACAGAATGCCTTATTCACCGTCATGGTATCCCGCACAGCATTGCCTCAGATCAAGGGACTCACTTCACAGCAGATGAAGTGCTACAATGGGCCCAAGCTCATGGAATTCACTGTTCTTACCGTGTTCCGCATCATCTTAAAACAGCTGAGTTGATAGAGCAATGGAATGGCTTTCTAAAGACGCTATTACGATACCAGCTAGAGAACAATACCTTGCAGGGTTGGGGCAGTGTCCTCAAGGGGGCTGTATCTGTTCTAAACCAGCATCCAATATATGGTGCTGTTTCTCCCAAAGCCAGGATTCATGGGTCCAGGAATCAAGGGGTGGGAAGGGAGTGACACCACACGTTATTATCCCTAGTGACCCACTCACAAAATTTTTGCCTCCCGCCCCCACTACCCTATGCTCTGCAGGTCTAGAGGTCTTAGTTCCAAAAGGATGAATGCTCCCACCAAGAGATACAACACTGATTCCGTTGAACTGGAAGTTAAGAAGGCCAGCAGGCCAATGGTCTCCTTATGTCTCTGGATCAACAGGCAAATAAGGGAGTTACTGTATTGGCTGGTTTGATTGATCCTGATCACCAAGGGAAATCGAACTGATATTACATAATGGAGGTAAAGAAGAGTATGTCTGGAATACAGGTGATCGCTTAGGACGTCTCTTAGTGCTACCATGCCCCATGATTAAAGTCAGTGGAAAACTACAGCAACCCAGTTCTGACATGACTACTAATGGCCCAGACCCTTCAGGAATGAAGGTTTGGGTCACCCCACCAGGCAAAGAACCACGACCAGCTGAGGTGCTTGCTGAGGGCAAAAGCAACGCAGAATGGGTGATGGAAGAAGGTATTTCTGTATACCAGCTAAGACCACGTGACCAGTTGCGGAAATGACGACTGTAATTGTTACGATTATTTCTTCCTTGTTTTGTTATACGTGTATGTGTGTGTGTTTATATATATATACATATAAACAAATATCTTTGTTTTCTCCCATCCCTTATCCCATTACTTACTATAAAATGTAACATGTGAACAGGGCTAGTGCATTTTCGGTTGTACAAATGTTAGTTGTATCATGTTAGGCACAAGTATGACTTTGTAATTGTCTTTATTTAGAGATTATGTATAGTTTAAGGAGATGTGTGCAGGTGCTAACTTGACAAGGGGTGGACTATGATGGTTAATGCTATGCGTCATCTTGGCTAGGCCATGATTCTAGCCAAGTGATTTGGCAGACATTATGTAATCTTCTTCCATTTTGTGATCTGATTGAGCAGCCAATCAGTTGGAAGGGGAGTTTCCTTGGGGGTGCAGCCTGCATTTAATCTATATGGATGTTCTGGCAAAGCTCGCTCTCTCTCAGTTCTGCACTCGTCTCATGGTCTGGCTTCCGGTTCTTGAAGAAGCCTTCAGCCAGCCTCTGACCTGCAGATTTTGAATTTACTGACTCCTGCAACCCCGTGAGCCAGCAGCCTGCCGCCTGACCTGCAAATTTTAGATTCATCAGCCCGTGCAACCACATGAATTAGAGATGAACTATGTGAATCAGAAGAAGCATTCGGCCAGCTGCCTGACCCGTGGATTTGGGACTTGTCATCCCCATAATTGTGTGAGCCATTTCCTTCAAGTAAATCTCTCTCTACATGTATTTTTATGCATGGTTCACTTGTTTTGCTCCTGTAGAGAAACAAGCCTAAAACAATATCCAATAACTCAAAGTTATTATTTGTATCATTCATATATCTGATATCTCAGCTTTTTCTCCTTCCTGGATCTGTCAGCTTTCGGGAGGAAAGTCCTAAAACCTTCAAATATGATTTTTGAGTTATTTCTACTTGCAGTACTGTTAGCGTATTTTTTTATTTTTTATTTGTTGCTTTTGAGAATATACACAGAAGAACACGCACCAAGTCAACAATTTCTACGTGTACAATCCAGTCACATTGATTATATTCTTCAAGTTGTGCAACCCTTCTCACCCTCCTTTTCCAAATTGTTCCTCCCCATTAACATAAACTCACTGCTCCCTAAGTTTCCTACCTAAACTTTTGATTTCATGTTGTCAATTTGATCCCATATAGTTTTTAAAAGAGCACAATGCTCAGGGCAGATGTTCTTTACTAAT
>NW_004444292.1:609586-624190 GCF_000243295.1 Trichechus manatus latirostris | reverse complement strand
GCTTCTCTAGAGAACCCAGCCTAAGATGAAGGTTTAAAGATTATCTTAGGCTGATAGTTTGGGGGGTTCATCCATCCACAATGGCTACAGAAAATCTGGATTTTATGAGAATTTGAAATTCTGTTCTGCACCTCCCCCACATTTGATCAGAATTCTTCTACAGAATCTTTGATCAAAATGTTCAGTAATGGTAGCCGGGCACCATCCAGTTCTGGTCTCATGGCAAAGGGGGTGGTTGATGATGGAGACAAGTAGCCACACACTCCATTTCCTTCTCCTATTCCTGACTCTCTTTCCTCTGTGGCTCCAGGTGAGTAAAACCAATTGTTGTACCTCAGATGGTGCTTTGAAAGCTTTTAAGGCCACAGGCACTATGCATCAAACTAGGAGGTAGAACAGAAGCACTAAACGATATTAGGCCATTTAACTGGGTTGTCCCATGGAACCATGACCCTAAACCTCCAATAAACCAAATCCCATGGTGTGTTTGGTTGTACATAAGCAGCCTCAGCAGCTTCTCTTTTTGTTGTTGTTGTAAATATGTGTATCACACAACATTTGGCAATTCAACTTTTTACAGGTGTACAACTTATTGGCATCTATTACATTAATCGGCTGTGCAACCCTCACCCTTAATAATGTGCTTTTTCCATCACTGTAAACAGAAGCTCAGTACTCTGTAAGCAATAATTCCCTCTCCTCCCGCCCGTTAACCATAAATAAACTTTGATCTCCATACATTTGCCTGTTCTTGTCTTTTTATATAAGTAAAGTAATACAATATTTGCCCTTTTGTGATTGATTTATTTCACTCAGCATAATGTCTTCCAGCTCCATCAATGTTGTAGCATATATCGAGACTTCATTTCTCTTTCTGGCTGAGTAATATTCTATTGTATGTATGTACCACATTTGTTTATCCGTTTATCTGTTGATAATATTTTTTTCCACCTTTTGACTATTGTGAATAATGCTGCAATGAATATTGCCGTGCATATGCCCGCTCCTGTCACTGCTTTCAGCAGCGTGGGTATATTCCTAACAGTGGGTCATATGGTAGTTCTATTTTTTAGTTTTTTGAGGAACTGCCCCACTGTTTTCCACAATGACTGTACCATTTTGCATTCCCACAGCAATGGATAAGGGTTCTAATTTCCCCACATCTTCATCAACGTTTGTTATTTTTTGTTTTTTTAATCTGAGCCATGCTAATGGGAGTGAAGTGAAATGGCATCTCATTGTGGTTTTGATTTGCATCTCTCTAACAGCTAACGGGAGCCCTGGTGGCGTAGTGATTAAGAGCTCGGCTGCTAACCGAAAGGTCTGCAGATCAAATCCACCAGCCGCTCCTCGGAAACCCTATGAGGCAGTTCTACTCTGTCGTATAGGGTCGCTATGAGTCACAACCGACTCGAAGGCACCTAACAACAACAACGACCAATGATGTTGAACATCTTTTCATGTGTTTGGTGACCATTTGAATATCCTCTTTGGTGAAAGGTCTATTCGAGTCCTTTACCCATTTTTTGATTCAGTTACTTGTATTTGTGTTGTGAGGTTGACAAAGTTTTACACATATTTTGGTTACTGGATTCTTATCGGGTATGTGATTTCTGAAGATATTCTCCCAGTGAATATCTTATCTTTCACTTTTTTGGCAAAGTCTTTCGATAAACAAATGTTTTTAATTTTTATGAGGTCCATTTATTTATTTTGTCTTTTGTCGGGCTTGCTTTTGTTATTTTATTAGATAACCCATGGTTAAAAGCTAGGCCCAACAGCTGCCCCAGCATTTTCTCCTAAGAATTTTATGGTTTTAGTTTTCACATTTAGGTCTTAATCCATTTTGAGTTTGTTTTTGTGTATTGTTAGTGTATTCTTAAAACACATTCTAAGTCTATATTATTAGGTGTATATGTGTTTATAGTAACTATGGCTCAAATTTTATTTTTTAATCAGATGGTGAGATTTCTAGCCACCTTTTTTGGGGGTGTTCACATTTGCGCACTTGTTGCACGAAATAGAGATTAGCCTGCAGAAAATTTATTGGAGTGTGTCCTTAGTATCAATTCCTGTTAAAGTGTAAAGGAACAAGGATTGGGCAGAGGGAAAAGTTGAATTGTGAAGCAGGCAAACAGAGGCCTCAGACAATCCCATGGAGAAATCTGAAGCTGGGATGGCCCTTCGGAGTTGTCCCTACCTGGGGCGAGAGCACTGAATATTTTTAGCCCTGGGTTGACCAGTTATTAGATATAGGCTGCCTCTTGGGGAAGGAGGTATAACCTTAGGAATGATGACTTTCTTCAGCCAGCCGCAAAACCCTGGGGAGTGAGTGCTTCAATTCTGGTCAGCATATCATTGTATCCACTATAAATATATATATTTTTATCTATGAGTTTGACCCATTTGAGCTTATTATAGTAAGTTTCATATTAATTTTTTTATCTACCAATGCATTTTTCTATTTTTTTTATTTTTTCCCCAAACTTTCCTGCTTTCTATAGGACTTCTACTAGAATAATGGTCTAAATGTTAAACATTTTATTTAAGTTCTTACGGTAGCTGCCCTTAGAACTCATGCTCATGTTTTTTAATCATTTTTAATTCCTTAAACTTAGCAGTGTTATATCCATATTCCCCCATAATAATACAAACTTGTTAGCATGTCTCTTTTTCTCCAGCCTTAGCTCTATCCTTTGAAATTTTGTGATTGCTTAGAGTTTTAATTTTGAGCTTTATGGATGTACATCTCTTTTCCCTTACTTTGATCCAAGCTTACCCCACTAATAAAGTTTACCTAGGTATGTAATAATTTTAACTAGAATTCTTACTAGAATTTGCTTCTCTTGTTATTTGTGAATTCCTTCTAAGAATATTTTCAGTGCGAGTCTTTTTTGCCCAGGAAATTTTCGTAGCCTTATATGTGTGATAATACTTTTGTTATGCCCTAGCATTTTTCCCTACTAGGAAGCATATATTTGTTTCTTCTTTTTTTAAAAAAATGTTTCTCCATTTTTTGAAGTATAACACGCTTAAAGTTCATAAAGTATACTTAATTTAAGAGTACAGCTATTATGTATACCCACATAAGGACCATTCAGATCAGGATATATGCCGCTGATTTCTGATGCAACAATGATAGTCCAAGAACAAATTAGAAGAGATGCAAACGTTCACCACACACAAGATTTCCCAGTAATCTTTTTGGTGTGTGTGGATGTGATTCTAAAGCACTTTCAAAATTAATTTTCTTGGTGAGGAAGCCAACATCCTGTTCTAGTTTACCAGGTGTGACTTGTTTGATTGCTTGTTTAGCTGAATTGCATCAAGAAAGACAGTAAGTTCAAGTTCAGACAATTTCTGATTCTCCACATGCTGATCATCTGCAATACAGATTATTTTTATTCATTTTGAGACACTATAGGTTAACAAGATGCTGGTTTACTTATTTTTCTCAGATATGTGATATCTCCCTGCAATAGTTTCAGTAGGATTGCAGATAAGTAAAAGAGATCTCTGCTATGAAATAAAGTCACCTCTGCATCAAGTTTCTTTCCCCTCTGGTTCCTGTTTTCAGCCCAGTTATTTTAAAAATGGCCACTGGATGGAGATTTTCCTTCCCTTCCCTCTGGGTCATGGTAACTGCTCAAGACTGCAACAACTTCTCATGACAGCGTAATGGAAACAACTTACAAGTTCTACCTTCCATCAAACATTTGAACATAATTCCGACAAGTTCTTTGCCACTGTGTAAAAAACATCCCCTGTCTTCCGTTGTCCAATCACTTCCTTTTAAAGCCTCACCAGAAGCACATTTAATGTCCCGATTTCTAATAACATTCCGTTGCTGGCGCCATATGTATTCTCTAAGACGATAGAGACTTTATAGATGTCCTCATTTGAAAAAATAAAAAACAAAGAATGAAGACAACAAGTTGCTGTTGTCGTTGTTAGCTACTGTTGAGTTGGCCGTTGCTAGGTAGGGTTATCAAATAATCCACAAGGCTCAATTACCTGTTCGTAAAGCTCCTCTTCATGGACATAAAAAATGAATCTATTAATCTGGATAAGCAAACATGAACTAGCGGTGTTAATTGCAAGGTTTTTTTTTTTTTTTTTAACTCTGTAACTCTTTTCAGAAACATTATGAAGAACATTTTTAAAATTCTAATTATGATTTGTACTTGTTAGCTAGAATGGGAGAATCTCTAGCTCTCAGAAATAGGGTTTTTGAAATTGTTCCTCTCTTTTAGAATTTTTAAAAATAATTAATAGACTTTATTTTTTACTATAGTTTATATTTACAGAATAATGGAGCAGATGATAGTACATAGAGTACTATACTCTGTTACCCACCTCCCACTCGCCCACCCCCTGCACACAGTTTCTCCTAGTATGAATATCTTGCTTAGTGTGGTACGTTTGCTACAATCAATGAACCAATATTAATGTATTGCTACTAACTATAATCCACAGTTTACATTGTTGTTGTTGTGTGCCGTCAAGTCGGTTCCTACTTATAGCAAGGCTATAGGACAGAGTAGAACTGCCCCATAGGGTTTCCAAGGATTCCAACTGCCAAGCTCTTAATCACTGTGCCGCCAGGGCTCTGATTTACAGTAAGTTTCACTTTTTGTGTTACTCAGTTCTATAGGTTTTGATGAATGTACAATGTTATGTATTCACTGTGTTAGGGATGGAATTATGTCCCCCCGAAATTTGTGTTCTAAATCCAAACCTCTATTCCTGTGGTTGTAATTTCATTTGGGAATGGATTGTCTTTGTTGTGTTAATGAGGCATGATCAGTGTAGAGTATTCTTGAGTCAATCTCCTACAAGTTGTAAAAGGAGCAGATTAAGCAAGCAGAGATGGGGGAAGATAGATGCCAAACCACATAGCTTGGAACCAAGGAACCAGGAAACAGAAGCTGAAGAGACAAGGATCTTCCCCAGAGCCAACAGAGAGAAAGCCTTCGCCTAAAGCTGGTGCTCTTAATTCAGATTTCTAGCTTCCTAAACTATGAGAGGAAACCCTGGTTGCGTAGTGGTTAAGTTCTACAGCTGCTAACCAAAAGGTCAGCAGTTCGAATCCACCAGGCACTCCTTGGAAACTCTATGTGGCGGTTCTACTCTGTCCTATAGGGCTGCTATGGGTCAGAACCGACTCCACGGCAATGGGTTTGGTTGGTTTTGGTTAAACTATGAGAAAATAAATTTCTGTTTGTTAAAGCTATCCACTTTTGGTATTTCTGTTACAGCAGTACTAACTAAGAATTTGGTACCAAGAAGTGGGAGTGCTGCTCTAAAAGATACCTAAAATGTTGAAGTGGTTTTGGAATTGGGTAATGGGTAGAGGCTGGAAGATTTCTAAGGTGCTTAATAGTAAAAGCCTAGATTACCTTGAAGAGACTGTTGGTTTAATTATGGACTTCAAAGGCCATTCTGGTGAGGACTGAGAAGAAAGTGAGGTGTTCCATAGAAAAAATCTCTATCATCTTAGAGATTACATATGGCGTGAGCAACAGCATGTTGTTAGAAATGTGGACATTGATTCAGAAGAGGATATGGAACATGTGATATCACTGCTGATATCAGATGGATCTTGGCTGAAAGTAGAAAATATCAGAACTGTGTTTACCTGCATTTTATTGACTATGCAAAGACAATAGACTGTGTAGATCATAACAAATTCTGGATAACATTGTGAATAATGGGAATTTCAGAACACTAAATTCTGCTCATGTACGTAGACCAAGAGGCTGTCTTTTGAACAGAAGAGGATACTGCGTGGTTTAAAGTCAGGAAAGGTGTGCAACAGGGTTGTATCCTTTTGCCATACGTATTCAATCTGAATGTTGAGCAAATGCTCCAAGAAGCTGGACGATATGAAGAAGGTGGCATCAGGATTGGAGGAAGACTCATTAACAACCTGCAATATGAGATAACACAAACTTGGTTGCTGAAAGAGAACAAGACTTGAAGCACTTACTAATGGCCACATCTCCAAGAAAACTCCCCTTCCAACTGATTGGCTGCTCACATCAGATTATAAAATGGAGGATGATTACATAATGTCTGCCAGGCCACTGAGAATCATGGCCTAGCCAAGCTGGCACATAACATTAACCATCCAGTTTTGAAATTAGTTACAAATAATCAACAGCTACTTACATGTATTCAGAAGCATTAAAAACCCATTGCCTTGGAGTGGATTCCGACTCATAGCTATGTATAATTAAAAACTGTTTTCCGAGTTTGTTAGAAAAGCAGGTAAAGAAAAAAATCAGTAATGTTTTACTTATGCATTTTAAAATATATTGTCTTTTAAAAACTAGACAATTCAAATTAGTATTAATTGATTGATGGAGCCCTGGTTAGCAGTAGTTAAGAGCTTGGCTGCTATCCAAAAAGGTCGGCAATTCGAATCCAGCAGCCCCTCCTTGGAAACCCTACGGGGAAGTTCTACTCTGTCCTATAGGGTCGGTATGAGTCAGAATTGACTTGATGGTAACAGGTTTTTTGATTTGGTTATGTAGGATGGATTCTATCACTGCCCTTCTTAAAGATTAGTTTCTTCCCCACCCCCACCCCCCAGAGGTAATTCCATGTGGAATTTTCTCAGTACTCTTTTTTTTTTTTAAATTGTGCTTTAGATGAAAGTTTACAGAACAAACTAGCTTCTCATTAAACAGTTAGTACATATACTATTTTATGATATTGGGTAACAACTCCATGACATGCCAGTACTCTACCTTCTTGACCTTGGGTTGCTTATTACCAGCTTTCCTGTCTCCTCCTGCCTTCTAGTACTTGCCTCTTTAGGGTGTGCCCCTTTAGTCTCGTTTTGTCCAATGGGTCTGTCTAATCTTTGGCTAAAAGGTGAACCGCTGGAGTGACTTCATTACTGAGCTAAAAGGTAGCTTCAATTTTTTGTGAAGCTTCTCACCTCTTTTCTTGAACAAAAGTTACCAGATTTATTAATAGTTTAGTATCAGAAACTTTTTGTGTCTAAATTTTAAACTAGCTTCCATATTTTACAGATAACTTTTTTCTGTGCCATTCTGCACCCCCACATCCTTCCATCATTAAACCAAATCTATTCATTTCTCCTATCTCCATTGCCACCACCCTATGTGAGGCTACATCAACAACACCCTCCCAAACTATAGCAACAACTTCCCAAATGCATTCTACTCTTGCTACCCACCAGCCATTTTCCACAAAGTGGTTTGAGAGATCTGCTTAAAACTTACATCATATCGTATCAGTCTTTCATTTAAAACCATATTTATGGCTTCTCAACACACTGGAATAAAATCCACACTCTTTAGCATGGGTACAACCCCTATATGAACCTACACCTGCCTAGCTCTTTGCCCTCATCTGGAGTCACTCTTTCCCTTCATATGGTACATCCACCCCTATCCACCTTCTTCCAATCCCTTGGACAAGTTTAATTCTTGCTTTTCCTGCTACCCAGAACATTATTCCCCTGGATTTTATGATGGTTATTCCTTTAGCAGATCTCAATTTAAATGCCACTTCCTCGGAAAGATCTTCCAGATCCTTAGTGTAGGTCTCCATTGTCATTCTCTATAATGGTACTCTGTTTAGGTCCTGTCTAGGACTCAAGTATAATTATTTTATTCATTTTGTTGATTCCATGTTCATTGGCTCTTTCTAGTCTAGTAAAGACTGTACATTTCATGAGAGCAATGACTAAATCTGTCTTATTCAAAGTTATATCCCCAGCATTTATCATAATGCCTGGCATAACTTAGATGCTCAATTAATATTTGTGTAATAAATGAACAATGATCTTAACAAAAGTTCCACACTATGTTAATAAAAATGACCAATTTTTGTTACCACAGCAACATATCAGTTGGTGAAATTTTTTAGCTCTTATTAAGTTTGATAAGGCTAAACTAACTTTGATTACAAATTCTCTTTTCTTATTACTTTAAGAATGATAGTCTGATCTAAAATTAGTTCCGTTCCACTATAGATGTGGTATTTCGAAAGCATTTTTCACAAAAACTATTTTCTGTCATTTCTGTCATGGATCCTTGGATTTGATTTCTTACTCATGTTTTAGTTGCAGAAGGAAGCCAAAAATACAATTGTTCATATAAGTACGTATTACTCTTCATGTATGCATTTCTTCTTACAATCTTGTTACATATCTGAGCCCTGGTGGTGCAGTGGTTAAGCGTTTGGCTCCTAGCCAAAAGGTTGGAGGTTCAAATCCACCAGTTGTTCTGCAGGAGAAAGATGTGGCAGTCTGCTTGACAGTCTGCTTCCATAAAGATTACAGCTTTGGAAACCCTATGGGACAGTTCTACTCTGTCTTATAGGGTCTGTAAGAGTTGGAATTGACTCAATGGCAACGGGGCATTTGATAAAAGCAAAACGAAGATGATGATGGCCCCATTTTCAAAGTTATTTTTCTAGATAGCACCAGTTCTTTACAAATTCTTTTCTTCATTTTTATGCCACGTAATAAAACAAGGAGCAAGACAAGAAAGTTTTTGTGAGGTGATATAAATGTTTTTTAAAAACACCCTGTAAGTGGAAAAATATTAAAAAGCTATACATCAAAATGGGGCCCTGGTGGTGCAGTGGTTAAGCATTTGGCTGCTAACCAAAAGGTCAGTAGTTCGAATCCACCAGCTGTTTCTTGGAAACCCTATGGGGCAGTTCTACCCTGTCCTATGGGGTTGCTATGAGTCGGAATTGACTCGACAGCAACAGGTTTGTTTTTTAACGAGTTAATACATCAAAATGTTAACGATGATTATGATTGGGTGGTAGGGTTATTGGTAATTTTTCTCCCTTTGCACTTTTCAGGGTTTCCAAGTTGTTTTTGTTTTTTACTGAAATAAAGTGTATTTATTTCCTTTGGAAATAGAAAAATATTAAAAATATATGTTTGCTATAATTCAAAACTGTTAGGCTTGCTTTATTTTAGGTTGTAATCTCTTGGAGAATAGGTACCTAGTACAGGAACTCAATAAATATTTGATAACATACAGAGCCCTTAATTGGGCAGACATTAAGGCTTAAAAAACATTATTTTCAGTTTATGATTTTATAAAATCATAGAATTTTATTGCTGGAAATGAACTCAGAAATCATGTAACACAATCCTGTCTTTTAAAATTTGCTTCTGTTCTCTAGAGAGTACCCCTAAAGCTTAGATGGCTCATGGGTAGGTTTTGCCACAAGGAGATAAAATGTGAAACATGATGGACCCCATACTCCAGCATGAACCAGTCAAAGAAGAGTGAAAATCAATCTTTGTTAGGAATACAGCAGCAAGCATTTTATTACTATACAATTATGAGGCCACAGGAATTTGGAGGAAGGGAAAGTTTATAATAAGATACAAAAGCAAGAAATGGTTTGCTGGAATCATTGAGAGCTCAAGGAATATATGTATATAAAACACTGTGAATATACAAAAAAACTGTACACATACATATGTGTATTATACATATATATTATACACACATATGTATAAGTGTACAAGTCAATGGTTTTTTTGTATATTCACAGTGTTATGCAATCATCATTACAATCAATTTTAAAACGTTTTCATCACTCCAAAAAGAAACCACTTGTCCTTTAGCTATCACGCCCCAATCCCCACTCCCCAAGTCCTAGGCACCGACTACTTTCTGTCTCTATAGGCTTGCTTATTCAGGACATTTCATATAAATGGTATCATATAATATACAGTCTTTTGTGACTAGCTGTTTTTACTTAGTATAATGGTTTCAAGGTTCAGCCATGTCTTAGCATGTATCAGAACTTCATTTCTTTTTATGGCCAAATAATATTTAATTATATAGCTATACTACAATTTGTTTATCCATTAAGCAGTTGATGGACATTTGGATGGTTTTCACCTTTTTGCAATTATGAATAATGCTGCTATGAACATTCTAATACTTATTTTTAAAGTATTTTATAAACATTAAGTAACATTTTTATTTAAATTATGACCATGCAGTGAGTTTACTGTACCAGTGGTGGCAACAAACTAAATTATGACATAAAAACTTTTTGTCCCAGTTCTAAACTCTCAACTAAATATTTTCCCTAATATCATTACAGCAAATTTGTGAAAGTCTTCAGGGACATATGGACCTGAATGAGGGAAAAAAAAAAAAAAGCTACTGTGACTGTTATTGTTGTTGATAATTGTCATGGATTGAATTGTGTCCCCCCAAAATATCTGTCAACTTGGCTGGGTCGTGATTCCCAGTATTGTATGATTGTGTAACATTTTGTAATCTGATGTGATTTCCTTATGTGTTTTAAAGTCTCACTATGATGTAATAAGATGGATTAGCAGCAGTTATATTGACGAGATCTACAAGATTAGATAGTGTCTTAAGCCAATCTCTTTTAAGATATAAAACAGAGAAGCAAGCAGAGAGACAGGGGAACCTCATACCACCAAGAAAGCAGCACCAGGAGCAGAATGCGTCCTTTGGACCTGACGTTCCTCTGCAGAGAAGCTTCGAGACCAAGGGAAGATTGATGACATGGACCTTCCTCCAAAGCCAACAGAGAAAGCATTCCCCTGGAGGTGACACCCTGAATTTAGACTTGTAGCCTACTAGACTGTGAGAGAATAAATTTCTCTTCGTTAAAACCACCCACCTGTGGTATTTGTTATAGCAGCACTGGATCACTAAGACACTAATTAATTACAAAAACAGCAAAAATGCCTGGGAATTGGTAGCAGTATAACCAACCAACCAACCATGTACTGATGAGTCTATTCTGATTTATGGTGACCCCATGTGAGTCGGAGTAGAATTGTGTTCCACAGGGTTTTTTAAGCCTGATTTTTGGGAGGAGTCCCTTGGTAGTTGTCATGTATTGAATTGTGTCCCCCAAAAATATCTGTCAACTTGGCTAGGTCATGATTCTCAGTATTTTATGATTGTTTACCATTTTATCATCTGATGTGATTTCCCAATGTGTTGTAAACTCTATCAATCACTATGATGTAATAAGATGGATTAGCAGCAGTTATATTGACAAGGTCTACAAGATTAGGTAGTGTCTCGGGTCAGTCTCTTTCGAGATATAAAAGAAAGAAGCAAGCAGAGAGACATAGGGACCTCATACCACCAAGAAAGCAGTACCAGGAGCAGAGCGCGTCCTTTGGACCTGAGGTTGCTGCACTGAGATGCTCGCAGACATGGGAAGACTGATGACAAGGACCTTCCTCTGGAGCTGACAGAGAGAGAAAGTGTTCTCCTGGAGTTGGCGCCCTGAATTTAGACTTGTAGCCTACTAGACTGTGAGAGAGTAAATTTCTCTTGGTTAAAGCCATCCACTTGTGGTATTTCTGTTATGGCAGCACTAGATGACTAAGATAGTAGTGCAAATGGTTAAGCACTCAACTAGTACCTGAAAGGTTGACGGTTCTAATCTGCCCAGAGGTGCCTCAGAAGAAGGCCTGGCAATCTACGTCCAAAAGGTCACAGCCTTGAAAACACTATGGAGCAGTTCTACTTGGCACACTTGGGGTTGTCATGAGTGGGAATCGACCTCGGCAACCAAAAACAACAGGGAGCCAGACATCTTGGGAGCATTAACCATTTTCACCAGCAGTATAAACTTTCCTCAAACTGAACAGCATGTGGCCACCCAATCTATCATTTAAGTCTATGACAGAGTTTATTTTATAGTATCTTCTCTTAGTTATCTAGTGTTATTACTGCTGTCGTTAGGTGCCATCGTGTCGGTTCTAACTCATAGTGACCCTACGTGCAACAGAACGATACACTGCCCAGTCCTGTGCTATCCTCATGATTGTTGTTATGCTTGAGCGCATTGTTGCAGCGACTGTGTCAGTACATCTCGTTGAGTGTCTTCCTCTTTCTTGCTGACCCTCCACTTTACCAAGCTTGATGTCCTTCTCCATGGACTAGTCCCTCCTGATAACATGTCCAAAGTATGTGAGACGAAGTCTTGTTATCCTTGCTTCCAAGGAGCATTCTGGTTGTACTTCTTCCAACACAGATTTGTTCATTCTTTTGGCAGTCCATGGTATATTCAATATTCTTCGCAACACACAACTCAAAGGAATCAATTCTTCGATTTTCCTTACTCATTGACCAGCTTTAGCAGGCATATGAAGCAACTGAAAATACCATAAGTTGGGTCAGGCACACCTTAGTCTTCAGTGACATCTTTGCTTTTTAACACTTTTCCAGTAGATTTGCCCAGTGCAACACATAGTTTGATTTCTTGACTACTGATTCCATGAGGGTTGATTGTGGATCCGAGTAAAATGAAAATCTTGACAACTTCAATCTTTTGTCCGTTTATCATGATGTTGCTTATTGGTCCAGTTTTGAAGATTTCTGTTTTCTTTATGTTGAGGTGTAATCCATACAAAAGGCTATAGTCTTTGATCTTCATCAGTAAGTACTTCAAGTCCTCTTCAGGTTCAGCAAGCAAGGTTGTGCCATCTGCATATCGCAGGTTGTTAATGAATCTTCCACCAATCCTAATGCCAGATTCTTCTTAATATGTCCAACTTCTCAGGTTATTTCCTCAGCATACAGATTGAATGGAGCCCTAGTGGTGCTGTGGTTAGGCATTTGGCTGCTAACCAAAAGGTCAGCAGTTCAAATCCACCAGCTGCTCCTTGGAAACCCTATGGAAACCAGTTCTACTCTGTCCTATGAGGTCGCTATGAGTCAGAATTGACTCAACAGCAACGGGCTTTTCTTACAGATTAAGTAAGTATGGCAAAAGCATACAACCCTGATGCGCAGCTTTCCTGATTTTAAACCACGCAGTATCCACTTGCTCTGTTCAAATGATTGGCTGTTGGTCCATGTACAGGTTACTCATGAGCACAATTAAGTGTTTTTGGAATTCCCATTCTTCGCAATGTTATCTATAATTTGTTATGATCCATAAGTCGAATGCCATGGCATAGTCAATAAAACACAGGTAAACATCTTTCTGGTATTCTCTGCTTTCAGCCAGGATCCATCCGACATCAGCAATGATATCCCTCTGCCCACGTCCTCTTGTGAATCTGGCTTGAATTTCTGGCAGCTCCCTGTCGATGTACTGCTGCAACCGTTTTTGAATGATTAAGGTAAAATTTTACGTGTGTATGATATTAATGATATTGTTCGATAATTTCCACGTTCTGTTAGATCACCTTTCTTTGGAATAGGTATAAATATGGATATCTTCCAGTAGGTTGGTCAGGTAGCTGTCTTCTGAATTTTTTGGCATAGAGGAGTGAGAACTTTCAGTGCTGCATCCATTTATTGAAACACCTCAATTGGTATTCCGTCAATTCCTGGAGTCTTGTTTTTCACCAGTGCCTTCATTTCAGGTTGGTCTTCTTCCTTCAGTACCATTGGTTCTTGAGCATATGCTACCTCCTGAAATGACTGAACATAGACCAATTCTTTTAAGTACAGTGACTGAGTATTCTGTCCATCTTCTTTTGATGCTTCCTGCGTCATTTAATATTTTCCCTGTAGAATCCTTCAATATTGCAACTCGAAGGCTTGAATTTTTTCTTCCGTCTTTCAGCTTGAGAAATCCCGAGTGTGTTCTTCCTTTTTGATTTTCCATCACCAGTTCATTGCACGTCATTATAATACTTTGCTTTGTCTTCTCGTGCTGCCCTTTGAAAGCTTCTGTTCAGCTCTTTTACTTCATCATTTCTTCCATTCACGTTAGCTATTCGACATTCAAGAGCAAGTTTCAGAGTCTCTTCTAACATCCATTCTGGTCTTTTCTTTCTTTCCTGTCTTTTTAATGACCTCTTGCTTTCTTCATGTATGATGTCCTTGATGTCATTCCACAACTCATCTGGTCTTCGGTCATTAGTGTTCAACACATCAAACCTATTCTTGAGATGGTCTCTAAATTCAGGTGGGATATACTCAAGGTCTTACTTTGGCTCTCGTGGACTTGTTCTAATTTTCTTCAGCTTCAGCTTGAACTTGCATATGAGCAATTGATGGTCCATTCCACAGTCAGCTCCTGGCCTTGTTCTGACTAATGATTTGAGCTTTTCCATCGTCTCTTTCCACAGATGTAGTCTATTTGATTCTTATGCATTCCATCCTGCGAGGCCCACATTTATAGTTGCCACTTATTGAAGAAAGGTATTTTTAATGAAGAAGTCTTTGGTCTTGCAAAATTCTATCATGCAATCTCCAACACCATTTCCATCACCAAGGCCATATTTTCCAACTATCGATTCTTGTTCTTTGCCTCCAAATTTCGCTTCCCAATCACCAGTAATTATCAATGCATCCTGATTGCATGTTTGATCAATTTCAGACTACAGAAGTTGGAAAAAATCTTCAATATCGCCGGCAACATGGGCACTCTAGGCAGAAGCACCACACCATCCATCCACAGCAAAGATCCGAAAAACTAAGCCAAACAGAGAAAACAGCAATCCTGAAATCCTAAACATCAAATGAAGAGATAAAGAACTCAGCCAAGTACCAAATGGAACACGAAACTGACAGAGAACAGAGAGCAAGGAGACGTACATGCAGAGGTACCCTATCAGCTAATGCAGCACGGATCCGC
>NW_004444292.1:608136-609437 GCF_000243295.1 Trichechus manatus latirostris | reverse complement strand
CTTCTTTTGATTTTTTCCTTACCCTTCACCACCTCCCCCTCCTTTTGTTCAAATACCTGGCTCCCTGCACCATCTTTGCTTCTTCCTGAGGCGCTGTGGAGCTCTGTTTGAGTGTGGAACTGCTTCCTGATCCCTGCTGCCACGCTGGTGGGATCCAGGGGTTTTTTTGTTTGTTTGTTTGTTTTCTTTTTCTTTTCTCGTGTTGGGAGCCCTTCTGGCCGGGCAATGCTGTGCGGCTTAGGACCTACCCCCTCAGTTTGTGCAGACGCACAGAGAGATCCCTGAGGGCATTTCTTTCTTTGTGGGTTTCTTTTTTCTGTTTTTTTGGGGGGATTTTTCTTGTTCTTTTTTTTAATTTGTTTTGTTTTCCCTCTTTTTCCCTTTTTCTCTTTCTTCATTACTCAGTTTCTCATCTCTCTATACCTTCCTTCGCTTCCTGTCCCCTGGATACCTGGCGCTGAATACCTCTACACCTCCTAGCCAGGCTGTACTTCAACACCTGGGAACAACTTCCCCAGACCTCACAATTGCACCGGTGGGATCCCTGGGAGCTTTGCTGTTCTTTTTTCTTTCTAATTTTTATTTATTCATTATTTTCTTTTTTCCCCTCCTTCCCCTTTTTATTTTTCTCCATTTCAAGGTCTCTCATCTCTCCACTCCAATGGCAAGCTCCCCTAGCACTCCTTTTTGTTTGTTTGTATGTTTTTGGTTCCTGTTCCTCTCTCCTCTTTCCCATACCCATCTTAGCTCCACACATCATCATCTGCCCCCTCCATCCTGCCTACCTGCACTGTGCACTTAACATCACACCACCAAGCAGCACATGCACGGCCTACCAGAACCTACCTCGCACTGATTACCGATCTGCCCTGGTGGTTGTACTAAGTGCCACAAACAACCCATCCCAGCAACTCCTCTTCAGCTAGACCTGCCCTGCTGTACCGTATCTGAGCGAATGACCCTGCCAATTGGAGGAGAGAAAAAGTATCGTTTCCACAGATGAACAAACAACAAAGAACAAACAGCCCACCTGCTCAGACATAGCAAAAAAAACAAAAAACAAAAAACCCAGGACAATACAAACAAATCTACAATTGATAAATGAGAAAAATAACTACTTAATGCCCCAAAGACAGCAGGCAATATAAAAACATTTACAAAAATAGGACAGGATGGTTCCAGTAGGCGTCCAAAATAAAACACCAGATGACTTTCCAGTAGAAAAAAAGGCACTAGAACTACCTGATAGGGAATTCAAATCTCTAATACCCAGAATTATCCAAGAGTTGAAGCAAAAAGCA
>NW_004444292.1:556769-607231 GCF_000243295.1 Trichechus manatus latirostris | reverse complement strand
GGCCTCCACCAGACTGAGTCCAGTACAGCTACATGGTGCCCGGCTACCACCACTAACTGCTCTGACTGGGATCACAACAGAGGGTCCTGGGCAGAGCTGGAAAAGGATGTAGAACAGAATTCTATCTCACAAAAAAAGACCAGATTTACTGGCCTGACAGACTGTAAAAACCCCAGGAGTATGGCCCCCAGACACCCTTTTAGCTCATTGGTGAAGCCCCTCCCGAAGTTCACCATTCAGCAGGGGATTGGACAGCCTCATAAAACAAAATGGGACTAATGAGGCACCACAGTCCAGGGACAAGGACTAGAAGGCAGGAGGGGACTGGAAAGCTGGTGATAGGAAACCCAAGGTTGAGAAGGGACAGTGTTGACATGTCATGGGGTTGTTAACCATTGTCATAGGGCAATATGTGTCCTAAATGTTTAATGAGAAACTATTTGTTCTGCAAACCTTCATCTAAGGTACAAAAAACATAATAATTATCTATGTGAGATCAAATTGACAATAGCAACTCAAAAGGTTTGATGGGAAGCCTAGGGGACAGTGAGTTGAAGATAATGGTGATGGAATAATTTGGAAAAGGATAGTGAAAATAGCAGCACAACTTGAAGAATGTAATCGATGTCATTGAATTGTACATGTAGAAACTTTCAAAATGGTGTAACTTTGGCTATGTATATTTTCACCGAAGAAAAGGTTCTCAAGGTCGAGAAAGGAGAGTGTTGACATCTCGTGGGGTTGTTAACCAATGTCATGAAACAATATGTGTACTGTTTAATGAGAAACTATTTGTTCTGTAAACCTTTATCTAAAGTACAATAAAATATATTTTTTTAAAAATCTTCAATATCTTCACGTTAGGCCTTAGTGGTTGGTGCGTAAATTTGAATGACACTCGTATTAACTGGTCTATCTTATAGGCATACGGATGTTATCTTATCACTGACAGCACTGTACTTCAGGATAGATCTTGAAATGTTCTTTTTGATGATAAATGCAACACCATTCCTCTTCAATTTGTCATTCCCAGCATAGTAGACCATATGATTTTATGGTTCAAAACAGCCAATACCAGTCCATTTCAGCTCGCTATTGCCTAGGATATTGATATTTATTTGGTCCATTTCATTTTTGATGACTTCCAATTTTACTTGATTCATATTTCATACATTACACATTCTGATTATTCAAGGATCTTCGCAGCTGTTTCTTCTCATCTTGAGTCATGCCATATCAGCAAATGAAGGTCATGAAAGCTTGACTCCATCCACATCATTAAGGTCAACTCTGCTTTGAGGAGGCAGCTCTTCCCCAGTTGCATTTTGAGTGCCTTCCAACCTGAGGGGCTCATCTTCCAGCACCATATCAGAGAAAGTTCCACTGCTATTCATATGGTTTTCACTGGCTGATTTTTTTCAGAAGTACACTGACAGGTCCTTCTTCCTAGTCTGTCTTAGTCTGGAAGCTCAGATGAAACGTAGTGCTACTATAACAGAAACACCACAAGTGGCTGTCTTTAACAAACAGAAATTTATTTTAGCACAGCTTAGGAGGCTAGAAGTCTGAATTCAGAGCACTGGCTCTCAGGGAAGTCTTTCTCTCCGTTGGCTCTTGTCTCTTGGTGAAGGGCTGTGGGGACCATGGTCTCGGGGAACATCTAGCTCAATTGGCATGACACAGTTTATAAAGACAATGTTCTACATTCTATCTTGGTGAGTAGCGTCCCCACAGCCCTCCGCCTAGCAATTCAGTCCCTCAGGGAGTTTGGAAGTGACTATGGAGCTTCCATGACCTTTCCCTGTACAAGTTGTGCTGGCTTCCCCAGTAATCTGTACTGTCTTACCTTCACCAAGAGGAAGGCTTTTGTCTTTTCTAAGCTTTGTTCCTGGATGGTTAAAGTTGATTGGCATCTGTTCCTGGATGATTAAGGTGGCTTGGTATTTCTCTTCCCCCATCTCTACTTCTTTTGATTGCTTGTTTAATCTCTTTTATATCTCAAAAGAGATTGACTCTAGACAAACCCTACTCTAAGCCTGTGCCATTAACAAAGACAACCCATTCCCAAATGAGATTATAACCACAGGCATAGAGGTGAGGATTTACAAGACATATTTTGGGGGGACACAATTCAATTCATAATATCTCTCTACTCAACCCTTCTCACTATACTCAATGAGCTGAAGCTAGTCAATAGTACCTGGTAACAGAAAAGGGACAGTATAAGTTTTCACTGAATTATTACAATATTGCCTTGAATTCATTTATTTAGTGAGAGGACATTTCTGTTCTGATGATGGTGACATCAAGCATGTCAAGGTAAAACAGCACTATGTAATGTAAGACTTACATTGATATTCTATTTTATTGAAAAATGAAACATTTTGCAATTGTCAAGAAGTTTATCTGCAAAAAAAATATAAAAAAACAGTGATACTATTTTATAAGAGCTGTGCACAAACACAAGTTGCAGAATTTTTATCAATTAAAGAAAAAGAGCAGTATAGTTATGATATTTTGTCCCAGGTGTAAAGACTACTTGATAGCTATTCTATAGCCTCACATTAATTTTTATTCATGAATGAATCTGAATTTCTAGATTATGCTCTGTAAATGGCATTTATTATTAGAGTTTACACATCAGTCTTTGCAGATTTCTTCATGGATGATTAACGTCACTAAAAACTCCAGGTTATCGTCAATGAACTTTAAATTGTAACATCACATCTCCATTTATTGATAGGCAGTGGTGTCATATATTCCCATCCAATTATTTCCCCAACACTATTAGTTGCAATCCCACTAACAACCGCTAGGGTGAGATGAGACGGGCATGTCTTCAATCTCTACGTGGAATCTTGCCGATTGTACAGCATCATTATATCCGCCCAAGATGCAGGTGTAGATCAAGGAGAGCCCATCGTCAACCAGCTCTGCGCACAACCTGCGCGGGGTGAACCGCGGTCCGCGCCTTCTCTTTGCTTGCTGGGCGTGGGGCGCCTCCCGCAGAGCTGATGGCCCAGGTGTGGCGAAGCGATGACGCTTCCCCTAACCTTGAGGACCAGGAGGCCGTGGAAAGTCGTTGGGAGGATGCGTGGAGGCTGCGGGGGAGGAAGACGGCAGCGCAGAGGGACACGCAGGGGAAGCTCCAGCCCTTCCAACAAGGGAGCCCAGCTCCAGGGATCCCGCAGCTTCCTCCATCTTGGTTGATGGAGGCAGGAACGGCGTCTGAGTCTCTCCACCGTCGCGCCTGCCCTCCTCGGCCCCTCAGGGGCCGACCCTCGAGGCAAGGGCGGCTCCCCCGGCCGATTCGGGGAGCCCAGGGGGGCTTCTCGGGGACAAGCTCCCCAGCCCCACGCGGCTTCGCCTTGAACTAGCCCCAAGGTCCCACAGCGTCCCGACAAAATGGAGGACGTTGTCTCCTGCTGCTGCAGCCATGACGAGAGTCAGGGGACTCTGCCCCACTGGACGAGGAGAGAGTGGAAGGACCTCCACTCCTCTCAGAGCACTCAGGAACCCACTGCGCCATCGGCCTCTGCTCCCCATTCGGCCGGACCCCAGCCCTTCCCCACTGTGCCCCTCGCCCCCAGGGGATTCAAGGAATGGACTGGGAGGGTACTCGGGGCATCGAGGCTGGGTCTCTCCTCAGGCAAAGACGTTCCGGGCCGCTACAGGGGCCTGCGTGCCCAGGGCGGAGCGAAGGAGGACAACGCCAGCCTCGGTCTCTCACTGTCCTCGGCTTGGGGAGCCCGCTGGTGCTCCTGAGAGCCAGCCGGCGTCCGGTGCACTAGCGCATACAGCTCAGGTCTGCCAGACTGAGACGGCCTAGGTGCCCTGGGGGCGGTGTACCGAGGGGAGGGGACAAGGAAGGGGCGGCAGGCATGGCGTGAAATGGAAACGTCGAGGGGTGCGGCCTGTGTCTGATGGATAACCCTTTGGACCACTTCATCGAGGAGAGGGTCCTGAAGGAAGGCAGATCGAGCCAATTGACGTGCCGGGAGCGCCGCGGCCCGCCTTCCCCGCCAGCCAATGAGGGGCGGGGGCGGGGCCTCCCCTGGCTTTGCTGCGCCGCCAGCGCCTCCTCCTCTTCCTCCTCCTCTTTCTCGTCAGCGATAAACCCGGGACTGGACCGAGTGGAGTTGTGCGTGTTACCGAAACGGGGGTGGGCCTGGGGAGGGGAGGTTCGCTCCGCGGAGCTGCAGCCAGAACCGGGTGAGGTTTGCCCCACTGTCTTCCAGTCCAGATCCGCTGATAAATGAGGGTGGCTGGGAGCAGCGCTGCTTCCGGAGGAGGCGGAGGTGGAGGCCGCTGGGGAGGCAGAGATGGGTTAGGGAGCCTCCCACCCACCCGGAATTAATGCCCTGCGGCGCTACCTCCGTCGCCGCTGCCGCGCAGGGTCTTTGGGGGCTCCTCCGGGAGCCACTCATGTTACCGGTGCCTTTCCGGGCGGCCCGAAGGGCCGGGAGGGCGGGGTGAGACGGGGGTCGCTCGGGGCGGGGGTGGCCCCGGGCGGCGTCCTTGGGGAGGTTGCTGAGGTATTTTCCTTTGTTTTCTGCGGGCGGAGGCGAGGAAGGGGCACCTCTGTTCGCGCTCCCGCTTTCCGGGCTGCAGTCCCCAAGTTTTTCGGGGCGAGGGCTGCCGCCACTTCCCTGCCGGGTCCCTACTTAGCTCTGATCGCTCTGACCCTCTCTAGCGCTGCGCGGCTGCGGCTCGTAACGTCTTACTTGGGTGAGTTTCTTCTAATGGCGAACATGGAGCCAGTTGTTGACTGTGGGGAAGGGGCGCAAACCTCAGGCTTAGGACAGCTGCTTGGGGCAAATATGGGGCATATTGGTCCAGCAGGGATGCGAACCGCCCCTTACCTGGGATTTGGCTCTGGAGTGACGGGGATGATGCTGGGTGGGTAAATTTAGGCAGGAATACAATCCCTTCTCCAACCTTCCGTTAAGTATTTCGCATTGTGAGGTAGTTGTGGTTCTTAATCTTTTTTTTTTTTTTTTGGTTTTTTTTTTTAAATATTTTATTGTACTTCAGGTGAAGGCTTAAACATGGCTTCTCTACAAAATTGAGGTGGGGGAGGGTAGAAAAGCTCCCAGACTCCTTGACCACTTAAACCTTTGCCTCCTGCCACTGGTGGTTAACAGTTGGTGCTGCCTACAGGTCGGAAGTAAATCATTCTTATTTCTCCTCTCATTTTAAGACCAGGAACCATCCTCAGCCCTGTTTGGTGAACCATTGGCAGAAATTAAGAAGGAAAACATCCTCATTGTGAGTCATTTTACCTCGCTTTTCTAATAGACTTGGTGCCATAGTTGGGTGTTCTTCCTGTGGGATTTGTGTTTCTGTTACCTTGAAGGGGAAGAGCTAATTGCCTGGGTAGCAGCTGTCCCCACAGTCAAGGCAGGGTAGTTTCTGGGAAGAAACTGGGAGCAGGCGCTGGTATTTACACCACTGGTACTCCTTGGAGTTCTCAAGTAAGACTTGAAGTTAATTCCTTTTTAACTGTTTCGCCTTTAGCATTTTTTTCTTGTTTTTCAATTAATAAAATTAATTTTTATTTCTTCGCTGATGGATTTTTAAAACTCCTGAGTTTTCTGTTTTCTTAAGCTTGAGGAAAAGAGACTCTTTCATATGTTTGCTTTATAATTGAGGAAGATGGTTAATTATGTACCCTGACATTTCTCCAGCTAGTATGTTTATGAGATCTAATCAGTCAGAGGCTCTCCAAAATGCAAGGAGGTTGATAAATACATTTTCTGGCAGAGCACTCATTCTTGGACACAGTTCTATACTGTGAAAGAGGGTGCAACAATTTGTGGTGGACAGCAGTTTTTGCCAAAGTAGTGCCAAATGGTCAAAAAAAAAATGTTATTGGAAGCTATTAGATGTTTGCTGAATTGGCTATGATAAGATGACCACTGGAGGATAGTATTTTTAGGACAAAACCTTATATTAAGTACTCACTAAAAAGGAGTCCCTGGGTACTGCAAACAGTTAATATACTTGGCTGCTAACCAAAAGGTTGGATGTTTGAGTCCACCCAGAGGCACTTGGGAAGAAAGATCTGGTGATCTATTTATGAAAAATCAGCTGTTGAAAGCTGTATGGAGCACAGTTCTACTCTGACACATATGGGGGTGCCATGAGTATAATCAGTTCTACAGCAGCTGATTTTTTATGCTATTCAACGTACAGGGCACTGATGATTGTAATTGCTGTGAATAAGTTGTACACCTGTTAAAAAAAAAAAAAAGTGTAGCTGCCGAGGGTGCTTATGTACAGCCAAAAACCTCACGGGATTTGGTTTCTTGGTTTGGAGGTTTAGGGTCATGGTTTCATGGAACATACCAGTTAGTTCTGATAACCTGTTTAGTGCTTCTGTTCTACCTTCTAATTTGTTGTGTAGTGCTTGGGGTCTTAAAAGCTTGCAAGTGGCCATCCAAGGCACAAGAATTGGTCTCTGCCTGAAGGGAGCTACAGAGGAAGAAGGAGAGTCAGGAATTGGAGGAGGATATGGAATGTGTGGCTAATTGCCTCCATGAACAGCTGCCTCCTTTGCCATGAGACCAGAAGAACTGGATGGTGCCCAACTACCATTAGTGAACATTTTGATCAAAGATTCTATAGAAGAATCCTTGTAAGGAGGAAAATGCAGAAAAGAATTTCAAATTCTTACTGTCTCCAGACTTCTGGAGCCAGGAGGGTTGGCTGAATCCCTGAAACTATTGCTCTAAAATAATCTTTAAACCTTAAACACCCCTGACATCTTCTTAAAACCAAATAGTAGTTTAGCTTAACTAGTAAAAAAAAAGTCTGCCTTGAGCATTATACTCTTTTAAAAGAGCTATCTATATGGGATCAAAGTGACAACAGCAACTTGAAAGATCAGCTAGGAACCTTAGTGGGCGATTAATTTATGTCAGTAGGGGGAGAAACAACTCAAAAAAAGAGGGTGAGAGTGGTTTAACACAACTCGAAGAAATTACACAGTGTCACTAAATGGTACATGTAGAAACTGTGGAGTTGGTGTATGTTTTGCTGTATATATTCTCAACAACGACAAAGTAAAATTTTTTAAAAAGTGCAGAGCATTGTCTTGTATTTTGTTTAATCCTCACAACAGTTCTGCATGGTTTTTTTTTTTTTTAGCGCTGCTTATATGCCAACACAGTTCTTAGCATTTTAACATGTATTAAATCATTTAGTCTTCACAGCAACTCAATAAGGTAGGTACTATAATGTTTCATAAAAATGGAGATACAAAAGTGCATGTATTTGTAGCATTAAGACAAAATGAGATATTGTTATGCATGTTTTAATTGGTGAAACTTCAGCTTTTTAATCAGGTGTTCGTTGAATTAAGAATGCTCAGTTGTGATGAAAAGGAATGAGATCAAAGAAAAGGTATAAAATCCTGAACCTTTACTTTTGAAGATTATAGCTAAAAGGTAAGGTGTAATTAGGAATCGTGATATATTTTGTTTGAGTGAACATGGCTATCCTCTCCCAGTAGCAGGTATCAGGAAAAACTTTTTGGAAGATAGCACAAAACAGTTAACCTGGCAGCAAAGGTCTAAAATTTTATTAACTCTAACTTTTAGTTAAAACATCTGAGTGTGTTGTTTTTTTAAACCTTATTGTGAAATATGCAGTCAGCAAAGTTTATAAAACAAATGGCTAGCTTATATTACTGTAAAGCAGACTCCCTGAATACTTGGGTAACCTCTTCCAAGATTATAAAATAAAATGTTACACATATGCTAGAAACCTTCCACGTGCCACTGACCTTTATGATAATTACTTTTTGTTTTTGCTTATAGTTTACCACCTAAGTATGAATCCCTAAACCTGCGTTTTTGTTTTGCTTGTTTTTGAACTTTATATAAAAAGTTTTAAATGGTTATGTGTGTTTTTGCGTTTGGCTTCTTTCATTCAACATTGTGAGGCTGATCTGTGTCATTGCATGTAGCTACTATTTGCTGTATTGTATTCTAGAGTATGAGTATGCCACAGTCTATTTTTTCTAATATTGAGAAGCATTTTGGTTGTTTCCAGTTGGAAATAATGCTGCTATGAACTCGTACATTTATACATCTATTTCTAGTGTGTACATATGCCTGATAGTGGAATCTGGTCCAACTCTCATTAAAGAAATTCTTGTTTTACAAATGAAGAAATTTTAAGCCAGAGAGAGTAGCAAAATAATTCAGGGTCACACTACTTAATGGGAAGTTGGGATTAGAACAGTTGTGTTGTTGTGTGTAGGCGAGTCAACTCCAGCTCATAGCAATCTATATGACGAGTAGAACTGCCTCATACGATTTCCTAGGCTGTGATCTTTATGGGAACACATAGCCAGGTCTTTTCTCCCGCAGAGCAGCTGGTGGGTTTGAACTGCTGACCTTTCAGGCTAGTAGTTGAGTGTTTAATCATTGAGCCACCAGGGCTCCTTAGAGTAGTTATATTATGCTGCTTCTGTTTTTTTTTTTTTTTCCTATTTCTTTTCCATCTATTATTTTCAAGCATAATAAGAATCTTTAAAGGGAGATAGTGAATTTTCCAAATGTGTTTTGATCTCATGATACAAGTATTCCATGAAACATATCTCATTTGATGCAGTTTTAAAGATAAATTCTAATTTCTTTAACCTGTCATTCAAAATATTTTCCACCTTGACTGTCACCATGCCTCTTCAGGCATCTTTGGTTGTCTGTCTGCTTCCTCCTATTTGATCATAGCATCCACTTTTCTGTTTTACTTTTTTCCTTGGGATTAATTAATTCCCTTATCATCAAGCAAAGTTTATCATGCTTTAAGGGAAAGCTTAAATATTATTTAGTTATCAAAACTTTAAAATGTTTCCAGAATTATGGGCCAAACAAATCTTCATTTATAATTTGCATATTCATAATTACTGTTGAGTTGGAGCATATTTTCATGTTTATTGTCCATTTGTGTTTATTTCTCTTTATTAATTGGTAATATTCTGTTTTTGCCTTTTTTTTTTTTTCTTTTTAAAAGTGTTTTGTAAAATCTAAGTATTGTTCTTTTGAGTATACAAGGTAAAATAGTTTCTCCAAGTGAGTTGAGTGGCTAACATTTAAATATGTTTATGGTATTTTCCTTCAAAAAAATAATTAAAATATTTCTGTCATCATTTTTCCTTTAGGACATTTGGAATTTATGACATGGCATGGGACTGCATACTCATTCAATAATATAAAAGTGGTTTTTTTCCTTCTAATTGTTAAACAGTTTTAGCATCAAAAGCTTAGCACTTAAACATAGCTGAAGTGCATGATGTCAAGTAGTGACATAAATTATTTTTAATGTAAAGTGAGTTGTCCCAGTATCATTTATTGAATGATCTTTTTGTCACTAATTTGGTATACCTATTGGGGTCTTCTTTTTATTTATTCCTCTTGGGGTCTGCTGAGTTTTTTGGATCTGTAGATTAAAGTATTTATCAAATTTGTAAATTTTTTTGAAGTGGTGTAAGACAGCATTTATTTATTGTGTTCATGATTTTTTGTGTCAGGAATTCAGGCCGGGCACAGTAGGGATGACTGGTCTATGCTGCATGTATATGGCATCAACTGCTTGAGTGGGTGGAATGGCTCAACAGGGGCCATATGTCTGGGGCCTCAGTTCTCCATTCACTGTCTGCTGGGGCTGGAATGTCCAAGATGGCTCCATCAATCCCAAGTCTAGTACCTGGCCTGGGATGGCTCAAAGAGTGGAGAACTGGCTGACATTGCTCTCTCCCTTGTGGTCCCGGGTAGTTGCACTTCTTACATGGCAGCTGGCTTCTGCTAGAGTGAGGTTTCTAATAGAGTGCTTAAATAGGCCCAGGCAGAATTGTGAACATTTTTGACCATTGTTTCTTTAAATGTTCTCTCTTCCCAATTTCCTATCACCTTCCCTCCTGAGACTTTAATTACAGGATGGTAGATGGCTTAAAAGGAGCCCTGGTTAAGTGCTCGGCTGCTAACCGAAAGTTCAGTGGATCGAATCCACCAGCTGCTCCACAGGAGAAAAGACCTGATGATCTGCTTCTGTAAAGATTACGCCCTAGGAAGCCCTATGACGCAGTTCCACTCTGTCCTATAGGATCCGTTTGAGTAGATTCTGACTTGACTCTGACTTGACGGCAGAGGGTTTGGTTTCCTTTTGGTTCTGCGTACGTGTATTTCCTTTATGGACAGCAAAAATCAAGCACAAGTGTTTCACCATGGATTTATATTTGATGCGAAAGAATTTTAAGGTATTTTGTTCTCAAAAAATGTAAACAAGCTTGATTCTGAAAATGAGATTTGGATGTGTTAACAGAAATACGTAAGTGCCAGTTCATGGAATAATACTGAGGTGAAGTTGCAGGTTTAGAACACAAGAAAGTATGGTATAATTAAAATAAAGTGAAGGGGAAAGTCTCAGCCTCTTCACTTTACAACTTATAGCAATGCCTTTGTGTATGTTACTTTGGCAGTAGTTGCCAAGTACTGTAGTCATTGCCTGAATTCAGTGGGAATTTGGAAATGAATAAACTGAATGAAAGTTTGCATTTGGTTCTTTTAAACTTTGAAAACTACTTCCTCCACCTCAACCCGAAGAGGGAGATTTTGCCTAGAAGGGGTGATGTTGATCTTGAGTTGAGGAAGACTGTGAATGGCTTGGGCAACTAATTAAGACTTATGGAAACAATTTTATTCCATAAATATTATTGAGCACCTACTATGTGACCAGTTGCATTCTGTTAATTTTATTAAGGCTATATCTTGTGAATAGTGGGCCAGCACTGTCATCTGTCCGACGATCAGAACAGTTTTTCACCTTCAACTCTGATGCTGCTATTCTAGGATCTTAATTTCTAACCTGTTTTTCATTATCAATTCTGTAAGACGTGTAGACAAAATTAAATTAAGTTAGTTTGTGTGATTACCAGCACTACAGAGCAATTTTAATTACCTAAAGGTTTGAATAGAGTTGAATGTTAAGGTCATTGGTTAAATAAAATTTTTGTTTTAATTTGTACTTTGATATTAAGCCCTTAAATCACTTACAGATAATTAGGATTTGGCATTATCAAGATTTGTGTTTTTAATTGTGGTGAAATATATATAACAAAGCATTTGCCATTTAAACCATTTTTTACGTGTTAAACCCAGATTTTTGTTAGTTTTTGTCATTTTCTAAATTTTCATCCCAGCATGATATGTGACCTTGGTTCTACAATTTTTGGATTGTTTTGTTTACTTCAATCACTTATATAACTATATAGGACTACAGAATTAAACTAACTTTAACTTTTCTTTCTGTTATTCTGAGTATTCCTATTTAAATGACTTTTATGGAGGCCTGTTTTCTTT
Organism: Trichechus manatus latirostris; assembly: GCF_000243295.1. Lineage (NCBI taxonomy): Eukaryota > Metazoa > Chordata > Mammalia > Sirenia > Trichechidae > Trichechus > Trichechus manatus. The sequence goes on along the minus strand of NW_004444292.1, from coordinate 595,865 downwards.
CCAAATTAATTTTATTTTAATTTAAAATATTTTCATGGTGAAGTATTTTAAAGTATGTTACAGACATTGTGATACTTCAGCCCTAGTTTAGTATGTTTTTATAAAAATGACTTTCCCTGTAAAGCCAAATAAGTATAATATCACCTCAAGAAAATAACAGGAGCTTCTTAATATATCCATTCCCCAGTCTGTTCAAATGCCCCCAGTTGTCCCCAAGTAGTTTATTCAAAGTAGAATCCATACATTGCATCTGCCTGTTATGTTCTTTAAGTCCCTTTCTTCTGGATGCTGACTTGCTGGATAATTTTTCCTAAAGAAGGATTGATCTCATTGCTTCTTCATGCTGTCATTTACTGTGTTCATTTAAATCTTATAAATCTTGTATTCTGGAAATTATGTCTAAAGGGTCGATTTTTATAAAGAATATACCATAGGTGATGTTGTATAATTAATATTGCATCACCTCGGGAATTACATAATTGGTTGTCACACTATTTGTGATTCTAAAACAACTGGATTAAGGTAGTGACAGCCTGATCCCTCCATTATGCAGTTAATGTTTTTTTCCTTGCCTTACCAGAAAGTAATCTATGTGATACTAATTTCGATATGATACAAATACAGAATTCTCTGTCAGCTATTCAGTTAAAGATTTTAACACCAATATTTGCCTGAATCAGTAACTTTATTGTTGTTGTTAGTTGCCATTAAGTTGATTCCTACTCATAACAACCCATGAACAGAGTACAGCTGTTCCATAGGGTTTTGGGAAGCCGATTGCCAGGCCTGTCTTTCATGGTGCCTCTTGGGGGGGTTCAAGCCACCCAGGGAAACCTACAACTTTATTAGGGGTCACAAAATGATTTTTTTAAGTTCTGCATTTTATTAACTGAGGTTCTATAAAGTTTTAGGTCCTCCTGCTGATCTTGTCGTTTCAGCCATGATCAAACAGTTTTCCATTGCTCGTCGAAAAGCAACTTGTGTTTATGTGTTTCCCATAATGTCTTCCCTTTGCCATCTCTAGTAATTCCTGTCCCTGGTTCTTTCCCTCTTCTATCCTCAAAGGCGTTACTTTGCTGTTTTTATCTATTTCTCCAGGATGTTAATGCTCGTGTAGAGTGCTATATCTAGCTTTTAGTAATGGATATTATTTCAACCAGAAAGTTTTCGTAGGATATGAAGTGATATTTCACATTTTATGGTAGTAGCTTGATGAAATGATGGGATTTGGGTGTGTTACTGACTCAGTTGTTACCACTTAAGAAAAGCCATTTTTCTCAGCTGATTATTTACAACTTGATAATAGTAGAAAGCACCTGGTCTTGGTGCCAGCCACATTGGGTTCAAATCTCTGCTCTCTTATTTACTTTGGCAAGTCACTTTATCTCTGAGCCTTTATTATACATACTTTATAAATGAATAAATATGTCTGTCTTCCCACAATTGTTCAGAGGATTGAAAAAAGTATAAAAATATGTAAAGTGCTTGGCCCATAAGTTATGGAACACACAGTTAATGGTAGCTGTAATTGTCTTTATTTTTTTTTTGCTCTAACCCCTAGATTCCCTCAGCTTTATCTTCCAGACTTTTTACAGAGTTTTCCATTTCTGCTGCTAAACTTTTAATTTTTGTCAACTCTTTTGTAAGTGTTAATTTTTTCTGGCCTTCTGCTCAGCACTTATCCATCAAGAGTACTAGGGATAGTTTTGTGGTTTTTCATTTTCTCGTATGATTTCTTTTTCTTTTGTTCCTTTTCTCTTTGTAATCTGTTTTTCATGTTAGAGGCTTTCCTCATATTTTGGTAATCCTTGACTGGTCTACAGTTAAGAATTGGGGACTAGAAAGCAGATTGGAAGAATAAGGATGGAACTTCAACTTGAAGCTTCACTGTAGTGTGAACTGTTGGCCAGTTACTGGGGAACCTCATGGAAGTCAGTATCTTCAAATCTTTCCTTTTTGTTGGCTCCTAGTTTCACAAACCCTGGTGGTGCAGTGGTTAAAGGGCTCGGTTGCTAACTGACAGGTTGGTGGTCTGAACCCACCAGCCACTCTGCGGGAGAAAGATGTGGCAGTCTCCTTCCGTAAAGATTACAGCCTTGGAAACCCTATGGGGCAGTTCTCTTCTGTCCTGAAGGGTCACTGTGAGTCAGCATTGCCTTGATGGCAATAGATTTGGTTTTGGTTTAGTTTCAAAGCAGAGAGTTTTGCATGGAAGATAGAACTCTGGCTGCCAGCTCTCTGAGAATGAAGTGGGATAGGGGAGCATTTTATATGCATAGTACTGAGGCATTCAGTGTGCTTGGTGAACCAAAGTAAAAGATCCTGTGTCTTATCCTCTCCAAAGAGCTCTAGTGGCACAAATAGATAAGCTCTCAGCTGCTAACCTAAAGGCTGGCGATTTGAACCCACCCAGCACAGCTCCATGGGAGAAAGAGTCTGTAAAGGTTACAGGCCAAGAACATCCTATGGAGCAGTTCTACTCTGTCACATGGGGTTGCTATGAGTCGAAAATGACTGAACAACACTTGACAGCAACAACACCATCTCCTCCAAAGACAGATTTATACCCGAGTAGGGAGAGGCCTGTTGCCATCAACATGGAGAGAGGGAAAGGATCTAAGATCCTCCAACCTCCTTCTTTGAGCCACCTACCTTCTGTTCTAGGGGTACCTGGTACTTCAGGTTCCTGAACCTTTTGAGGATTCTGCAGCATAAATCAGGATGTTTCTCAGCTTTTTCCACCACTATTTTAGAGTTTGGCTGTCTCAGGTCTGCTGAGTTAATTAACTGCTCCTCTGTATACTCTTCAGCTTCTAAGATTTTGTTGCTTTTATTTTTTTCTCTTGTTCTTCCCTTCCTTGTGGGTTTATGGCTTTTGTTTTCTTCTTTCCTTTTTTTTTTAAAGATCTTTACTGTTGTTTCGAGCTCTGATAGCACAGTGGTTAAGAGCTCAGCTACTAACCAAAAGGTTGGCAGTTCGAATCCACCAGCTGCTTCTTGAAAACACTATGGAGCGGTTCTACTCTGTCCTATAGGGTTGTTATTAGTTGGAACTGACTCAACAGCAGCTTTTTTGTTTTTTGTTTTTTACATTATTTACATGGAGTCTTAGAAGAGAGTGAACTTGGTTGTGTGTGATCAGTCCACCACCTTAATTGCTACTAGGCTGTTGATTTCTAGACAGTAATTTTGTACCTACCCGTTGACCCATTGCTATCAAGTTGGTTCCAACCCATAGCGACCCTAGAGGACAGAGTAGAACCACCCCATAGGGTTTCGAAGGAGCAGCTGGTGGATTTGAACTGCTGACCTTTTGGTTAGCAGCTGTATCACTTAACCACTGTGCCAATAATTCTCTTGTTGTTTGGGGTATTCAGCTGATTCTTCTATTATCTCATTACATTTGCTGGTACATCTAAAACAATGGCACACCTATATTTTGTTGCTGATTTTAAATGGAAATGCTTATAGTATTTCCGTATTAAACATGAAATTGGTTTTAGGATTGAGATTATTTTTGTATAAAATATTTTTATTTTAAGATTATCTGTCTATTTCTATTTTGTTAATAACCTTTAAAAATTAGATCTGATGACCCAGCAATCCCAATCCTAGGTATACACCCAGAAGAAGTGAAAGCAAGAACAAAAACAGAAACCTGTATACCAGTGTTCATTGTAGCACTTTTCACAATAGCTAAAATGTAGAAACAACCAAGATGTCCATCAACAAATGTGGTATATACATAGAAAGGAGTATTACTCAGCCATAAAGAGAAATGAAATCTTGATGCATGCCACAACATTGAGGACCCTTGAAAACATCATGCTGAGCTAAATAAGTCAGTTGCAAAAGGACAAATACTGTATGATCTCACTTATGTGAAATAAGCAAATACATAGAAAAGAAAGATTGTATGTAGTTACCAGTGGTGGGAGGGAGGGGGGAAGGGAGTTTTTGCCTAGGAGACATTTCAGTTTTATAATGGTGATAGAATAATTTCGAAAAGTGTAGCAATAAGGGTTGCATGACATGAAGAATGTAATTAGTGTCACTGAATTATACATGTAGAAATTGTTGAATTGGTGATTATTTTCTTGTGTATATTTTCACCACAATTTAAAAAATATTTTCTCTGTATATATATATTTGTATATGTATGTTTGATGTGTGTGTATTCATAGAGGTGCTGTAAAACATGTTCTGAAACTCCTTAGTAATAAACAACAGTTTTTGTAGCATACATCCTGGTTGTCTTTATAGAGCCTAAAAAATGTTATAGGTGACAAAAAGTGAACCTTTGAAACAATATTTTTAAATGCTTTCTTTCTAAAAACAAAGTATTTAAAATCACTTTTGAGGGTTGTAATTTTTGGAAGATTCCTAAGTAGGTAAGTTTACCTTTTTCATCACATGCTAATCTTATATGTCAACATTTCTGTTTTAACTGACTACAGTAGAATATGTGAGTTCTACTTAGTTTTATAGAAATATGATTGAATATTGAACAGGTATTAAATTATTCCACAGCGTGTCTGTCAGTTTGTCGTACTGTGGTGGCTTGCATGTTCCTGTGATGCTGGAAGCTATGCCACCAGTATTTCAAATACCAGAAGGATCACCCATGGAGACAGATTTCAGCATTTCTTGAGGTGAAAGAACTGAAGAGAAAAAAATGCAAGCCTAGAGTTGTAATACTGAAGGATTTTGTGGACAAAATATTGAACGACACAGGAAGCTTCAAAAGAAGATGGAAGGAATATAGAGTCACTGTACCAAAAAGAATTGATCAACATTCAGCCATTTCAGGAGCTAGCGTATGATTAAGAACCAGTGGTACTGAAGGAAGAAGTCCAAGCTGCACTGAAGGCATTGGCGAAAAACAGGGCTCCGGGAGTTGATGGAATACCAGTTGAGATGTTTCCACAAACGGATGCAGCGCTGGAGGTGCTCACTCGTTCTTGCCAAGAAATTTGGAAGATAGCTACCTGGCCCGCCAGCTGGAAGAGGTCCATATTTGTGCTCATTCCAAAGAAAGGTGATCCAACAGGATGCAGAAATTTTTGAACAGTATCATTAATATCATATGCAAGTAAAATTTTCTGATGATCATTCAAAAGTGGTTGCAGCAATACATCGACAAGGAACTGCCAGAAATGCAAGCTGGATTAAGAAGATGATATGGACAGAGGGATATCATTGCTGATGTCAGATGGATCTTTGCTGAAAGCAGAGAATACCAGAAAGATGTTTACCTGTGTTTTATTGACTATGCCACAGCATTCGAGTGTGTGGATCGTAACAAATTATAGATAACATTGCGAAGAATGGGAATTCCAGAACACTTCGTTTTGCCCATGCAAAACCTGTACACAGACCAAGAGGCAGTTGTTCGAACAGAGCAAGAGTATACTGCATGGTTTAAAATCAGGAAAGGTGTGTGTCAGGGCTGTATCCTTTCACCATATTTATTCAGTCTGTATGCTGAGCGAATCTGAGAAGCTGGATTGTATAAAGAAGAATGCAGCATCAGGATTGGAGGAAGATGCATTAACAACCTTCAATATGGAGATGACACAGCTCTGCTTACTGAAAGTGAAGAAGACTTGAAGCACTTGCTGATAAAAATAAAAGACCACAGCCTTTAGTGTGGATTACACTTCAACATAAAGAAAACAAAAATCCTCTCAACTAGACCAATAAGCAACATCATGATAAACAGAGAAAAGATTGAAGTTGTCAAGGATTTCGTTTTACTTGGATCTTCCATCAGCACCCATGGAAGCAGCAGTTAAGAAATCAAATGACGTATATTCCATTGGGCAGATCTGCTGCAAAAGGCCCCTTTAAAGCGTTGAAAAGCAAGGATGACAGTTTGAAGACTAAAGTGTGCCATGGTATTTTCAGTCACCTCATATGCATGCAAAAGCTGGACAATGAATAAGGAAAACCAAAGAATTGACACCTTTGAATTATGGTGTTGGCAAAAAATATTGAATATCCGTGGTCTGCCAGAAGAATGAGCAAATCTGTCTTCGAAAAAGTTCAGCCAGAATGCTCCTTAGAAGCAGGGATGAGGAGACATCATCTCACGTACTTTGGACATTTAATCAGGAGGGATCAGTCCCTGGAGAAAGACATCATGCTTGGCAAGGTAAAGGGTCAGCGAAAAAGAGGAAGACCCTTAACAAGATGGACTGACACAGTGGCTTTAACAATGGACTCAAACATAACGATTGTGAGGATGGCACAGGACTGGATAGGGTTTTGTTCTTGTACATAAGGTAGCTATGATTTGGGACTGACTCGACGGCACCTAACAACAACGTTAAATTATTCTTTTTTTTTTAAATTGGAGATCATTTCAGGAAATTTAATGATACTCAGTTATAACTTGAATTCAGCAAAATTATTTGCAGCTTTTGAAAAGCGTGTTTTAAAAATTATGATATATTTCTAAAAGTAATCCAACAGAAGAGAGCTAAAGTACAACAGGGTATTTGCAAAAGGTTAATGCGCTAGCTACTAACAAAAAGGTGGGTGTTTTTCAAGGCGCCTCAGAAGAAAGTCCTCTCAATCCACTTCTCAGAAATCAACCATGGTAACCCTGTGGAGCAAAGTTCTACTCTGACACATACGGGGTTGCCATGAGTCAGAATTGACTCGACGGCGACAGATTTTAAAGTACCTTTATTGATATATTCGTTTTAATGTTAACTGTTTTTCCTTATCCCTAATTAAAGATTCTGCAAGGTTGTTACCCATTCTCTAGAGAATTATCTAGAGATAGTTTGCATGTAAGAGTCTTGCTTGGGTTTCAGTCTAACTTTTTGTTATGTTGTCAGTTGCTGTCCATTCGATTCGGACTCGTGGCGACCCCATGTGTGCAGAGTAGAACTGCTTTAGAGTTTTCAAGGCTATGACTTTTCGGAAGATCACCAAGCCTGTCTTCCAAGGCACCTCTGGGTGGGTTCGAACCACCAACCTTTCAGTTAGTAGTCCAGCACTTAACCATTTGTGCCACCTAGGGAGTCCTAACTTTTTGTGTAGTGGTGTACAGATTTTCCTTAGATTTTACATTGGTGTATGTTGGTTTCAAGAAGCCCTGGTGGCACAGTGGTTAAGCACTTGGCTGCTAACCGAAAGGTTGGTGGTTCGAACCCACCAGCTGCTCTGGAAGAAAGATGTGGCAGTCTGCTTCCATAAAGATTACAACTTTGGAAACCCTACGGGGCAGTTCTGCTCTGTCCTATAGGATCACTATGAGTCGAAATTTGACTTAATGGGTTTGGGGTTTTTTTGGATGTTGGTTTTGTTTTTTAACTGTGCTGAAATATATATAACAAAATATGCCATTTTTTTCTTTTTTTAAGAAGGTTTATAGAGCAAATTATTTTCTAATTGAACAATTAATATACATATTGTTTTGTGACATTGGTTGCCACCCCCATAACATGTCAGCACTCTCCCTTCTTGACCTTGGGTTCCCTGTTAGCAGCTTTCCTGTCCCTTCCTACCTTCTTGTCCTTGCCCCTGGGCTGGTGTGCCCATTTAGTCTCATTTTATTTTATCGGCCTGTCTAATCTTCAGCTGAAGGATGAACGTCAGGAGTGACTTCATTACTGAGTTAAAAGAGTGTCCGGGGGCCATGCTCTTGGGGTTTCTCCAGTCTCTGTCAGACCAATAAGTCTGGTCTTCTTTTTTTTTCAGTGAGTCAGAACTCTCTTCTACATTTTCCTCCAGCTCTGTCTGGAAACCTCTGTTGTGATCCCTACCAGAGCAATCCGTGGTGGTAGCTGGGCACCATCTAGTGCTGGACTCAATCTGGTGGAGGCTGTGGTAGTTGTGGTCCATTAGTCCTTCGGACTAATATTTCCCTTGTGTCTTTGGTTTTCTTCATTCTCTCTTGCTCCAGACAGAGTAAGACCAGTGGAGTATCTTGGATGGCCGCTCATAAGCTTTTAAGAACCCAGACACTATTCACCAAAGTAGGATGTAGAACATTTTATCATTTTAGCCATTTTTTAGTGTACAGTAGTGACATTAATTACATTTCGCCATGTTGTGCAGCTGTCACAGCTATATATTTCCAAAATTTTTCATCACCCCAAACAGAAATTCAGGACATATTAAGCAATAACTCCCTTTTCCTGGTGTGTGTTTTTAATAGTAATTTCATGGTATCAAAATGAAAATCAACTAATCGTCAAATATAGTTATAACTTGAGGGTGAATAAGGTATCACAAAATTAGGTAAATATTTTAAATTAGATGCCTGTTGAAATCCTAGGATGTGGGCAGAGTATTTGCTAGAATCCTGCTCATAGGGAAGAGGATTTGGGTTTTTTTTTTTTTTACAGTCTATTGTATGGTCCAGCTAGTGTGCTAGGGACTTGTATGTCCAGTTATCTCAGTAAAAACCCGGAAATCATGTTATTCCCACTTGACAGTGTACAGTTTAGAAAATTAAAGCTCAATGAAGTAAAGTAGTTTGCTCAGTGGTACACAGCTAATTGGCTAAACAGTAAGTTTTTCCCTCTGTTTTTGGACAATATTGTAGAGAGGATCAAAACTTTTACATGGTCTTGTGTTTATGGAATTAAAGTGTTTGGCTAAATTGTGTACACAATGGCTTCTGGTAGTCATTTAACTTATTTATTATCTGGAATTTGGAAATACGTGAATGCTTTTTCTTTTTACTGGAGAAGATGACTGTAGGTAGCTGAAGGTGAAGAATGTCCTTTCTCTTCTGTGCTTTTTCCTTTGAGAAGAGTAAAATAGGACCTAGCAGCCAGCCACCAAAGGCTACTGTGAAATCAGTTGTAGCTCTTCTTAAAATTATTTTCTTTTTTAGGTTTATTTGAATATAGGAAGGACTAAGAGAACTCATGTGTTAATAACAGCTCTTGTATTTCATAACTCTTTAGTATATGTAGGCTGGATTATTGCCTCTTTCTTTTGAACATCCACCTCATAAATGACACTACTCTGCTTGATGAATGAGTGTTAACCATGGTCCTGATTTTTGTGTTTCTTTTGTAAACCTTTTAAATAGGTCCGTTTGGTTTGTTATTTATTTTTGAAACATCCTTACTTGAATGTTGGTTTTGTTATTTTAATGAATTGACTCATCTTAATAAAAGATGAGTAATTTGTTTCTTTATTGTTTTACACATTAATTGCATAAAATGTAGTAGTTTTGAAATGGATTCTGTAGTCAGACTCTGCTCTTTCCTGCATTGAAGACTTGGGCAGGTTACTTCTTTTGAGTCTTAGTTTCCTAATTGGTAAAGCTAGAATAATAATAGTTCCTATCTCACTTAAGTAAAATTAATGGGTTAATATGTTTAATGGCATAGTCCATATTAGAATATATTTTACCTATTATTGCCTGTTATTACCTATTATCTATTAAAATCAGTCTGAAAATTTTTTTAGAGTAAAAATGTTACTTAACATATTTCAGTATGAGATGTTTAAAATGGAATAATGACTGCTTAAGTGAGTTTTCTTAATCATTAAACACTTACCTATTCCCCCTTTAGGCTCTTCAGTTTTTACTGTACTGAGAAAATGGAGGCCAGCATATATAACTACCTCAACTCCCCATCATTTCTGCATATCTATATTATAATCATTCTTATTTTTTCTCCTCTTACCTTTGAGGTAGAGGTGACTATTAAACATTATTAACTTCACTATCACCAGCATGATAGTGGCTTTAAGGATTTTACACTAAAAGTCCATAGCATAATGTCAGGTACAAAAGAACTTAAACTTCCTGGATGAGGACAAGAAAGTTCAGAAAAGTTTAATCATGTAGTTATGTTGGAAACAAAGAATTCAAAAATCAGTAACAAGAGACACTAAGGAAATAAGGATTGGACCATATCATTCACTTTAATAGATAAAAGTACATGGAGTATAAGGACTTGAATATACATTTCACCAAAGAGGATATACAAATGACCGCTAAACACATGAGCCGTCAGAGAGATGCAAATCAAAACCACAATGAGATACCACCATTTCACTCTCACAAAGTAGGATGGCTAAGGTTAAAAAAAAAAAAGGAAGTTGACAAATACTGGTGAGGATGTGGGGAAATTAGAACCCCCGTCCGTTGCTGATGGGGATACAAAATTGTGGAAACCAGTGTGGTGGTTCCTCAAAAAACTAAAAACAGAACTACCATATGAACAACACAGGAATTCCACTCCTAAATATAAACCCAAAAGACTTGAAAACAGACTTAAAAACCAGTATTCATTGCAGCATTATTGACAGTAGCCAAAAGGTGGAAACAACCTAAATGCCCATTGATGGATAAATGGATAAAAAAAATTGATACATACATGTAATGGAATACTTCTCAGCCAGTAGGAGAAATGAAGTCCTGATACATGCTACAACACAGATGGAGCTTGAAGACTTGTTAAGTGAAATAAGGTGATCACAATAGAACAAATAATTGTATGATGTAACATATAAAAAGACAAGAAGAGGCAAATGTATAGAGACCTAAGCTTATTAATGGTTACCAGGGACAGGAGAGAGGGGGAAGAAGGGTTATTGCTCATGCAGCACTGAGCTGCTGTGTACAGAGATGGAAAGTTTGCATTGATTAAGGGAATAGTTGCACGGCTCATTAATTGATGTCAATGAGTTGTAAACCTCTAAAAAGTTGATTTGGCAAATGTGTGATATATGTCTTTTATAATAGCAACAACAAAAAACAGCTAATGTGGCTGCTTGTGTACAACCAAACAAACACCCCATGGGATTTGGTTTCTTGGTTTGGAGGTTTATGATCATGGTTTCATGGGACTTCCCAGTTAATTGGCCTGATACCGTGTTTAGTGCATCTGTGCTACTTCTGGTTCGTTGAGTAGTGCCTGGGGTCTTAAAAGCTTGCAAGCGGCCATCCTAGACACAAAAATTCGTCTCTATTTCCCTGGAGCAGCAGAGGAAAGAGGGTCAGGAATCAGGAGGGAGTGGACTGTGTGGCTGATTGCCTCAGTGAATAACTACCTCCTTTGCCCTGAGACCAGAGGAACCGAATGGTGCCCAGATACCATTACTGAACTTGGGTGTGTGTGTGTATGCTTTAGCTGAAAGTTTACAGAGTAAATTAGTTTCTTATTCAATAATTTATACACAGATTGTTTTGTGACATTGGTTGCAATCCCCGTGATTTGTCACCACTCTCCCCTTCTCCATCCCAGGTTCCCTATTTCCATCTGTCCATTTTTCCTATCCTTCCTGCCTTCTTGACATTGCTTTTGGGCAGGTGTTGCCCATCTGGACTCATATACACAGTTGAATTAAGCACGTTCCTCACATGTGTTATTGTTTTATAGACCTGTCAGATCTTTGGCTGCACCACGTGTCTGTCAGTTGGTCCTGCTATGGTGGCTTGCATGTTGCTGTGATGCTGGAAGCTATGCCACCGGTATTGCAAATACCAGCAGGGTCACCCCTGGTGGACATGTTTCAGCAGAGCTTCCAGATGCAGACAGACTAGGAAGAAGAACCTGGCAGTCTAGTTCTGAAAAAATTGGCCAGTGAAATCCTTAAGAATAACAGCAGAACACTGTCTGATATACAGTCAGAAGATGACCCCCTCAGGTTGGAAGGCACTCAAAATACGACTGGGGAAGTGCTGCCTCCTCAAAGTAGAGTTGACCTTAATGACATGGATGGAAGTAAAGCTTTCAGGGCCCTCATTTGCTGATGTGGCACGACTCAAAATAAGAGCTGCAAACATCCATTAATAATCAGAAGGCAGAATGTACAAAGTATGAGTCTAGGAAAATTGAAAGTCATCAAAAATGAAACCCATAAAGATCAATCTATTAGCCATTACTGAGCTGATATGGACTGGTATTGGCCATTTTGAATCAGACAATCATATGGTCTATGATGGGAATGACAAAGAGGAATGGCATCGCATTCATCATCAAAAAGAACATTTCAAGATTTATCCTGAAGTACAACAATGTCAGTGATAGAATAATATCCATACGACTACAAGAAAGACCAGTTAATACAGATTATTATTCAAATTTATGCACCAACCACTAGTGCCAAAGATAAAGAAATTGAAGATTTTTACCACCTTCTGTAGTCTGAAATTGATCAGACATGCAACCAGGATGCATTGAATATTACTAGTGATTGGAATGCAAAAGTTGGAAACCAAGAAGACTTGGTAGTTGGAAATTATAGTGTTGGTGATACAAAGGATGCTGGAGATCGCATGATAGAATTTTGCAAGACCAATGACATTCATTGCAAATACTGTTTTTCAACAACATAAACGGCGACTGTACACGTGGATTTCACTAGATGGAAAACAAGGAATCAGATTGACTACTACTATGGAAAGAGACGATGGAAAAGCTCAATATCAGTCAGAACAAGGCCAGGGGCCAACTGCACAACAGACCATCACTTACTCATAGCAAGTTCAAGTTGAAGCTGAAGAAAATTAAAATACCCCCACAAGAGCCAAAATACAATCTTGAGTATACCCCACCTGAATTTTGAGACCATCTCAAAAATAGGTATGAGTCCTTGAACACTACTGACCGAAGATCAGATGAGTTGTGGGATGACATCATACATGAAGAAAGCAAAAGGTCATTAAAAAGACAAGAAAGAAGACCAAAGTGGATGTCAGAAGAGACTCTGAAACTTTCTCTTGAATGTAGACTAGCTAAAGTGAATGGAAGAAATAACGAAGTAAAAGAGCTGAACAGAGGATTTCAAAGGGCAACTCGAGAAGACAGTAAAATACTACAGTGAAATATGCAAAAACCTGGAGCTAGAAAACCAAAAGGGAAGAACGTGCTCAGGATTTCTCAGGCTGAAAAAACTGAAGAAAAAGTTCAAGCCTCGAATTGCAGTTTTGAAGAATTGTATGGGCAAAATATTGAACAACGCAGGAAGTATCGAAAGGAGATGGAAGGAATACAGAGTCGGTGTACCAGAAGCAATTGGTGGATGTTCAGCCATTTCATGAAGTAGCATATGATCAAGAATCAGTGTTGAAGGAGGAAGTCCAAGCTGTATTAAAGGAACTGGGGAGAAACAAGGCTCTAGGAATTTGCGGAATACCAATTGAGATGTTTCAACAAATGGATGCAGCATTGGAGGTACTCACTCATCTATGCCAAGAAATTTGAAAGATGTTATCTGGCCAACCGACTGGAAGAGATCCATGTTTGTGCCCAAACCAAAGAAAGGTGATGCCGAAATTATCAAGCAGTATCATTAATATCACACACAAGTAGAATTTTGCTGATGATCATTCAAAAGCACATTGTAGCAGTACATTGATAGGGATCTACCAGATACTCAAGCTGAATTTAGAAGAGGATGTTGAATGTGGGATATCATTGCTGTTCTCAGATGGATCTTGGCTAAAAGAGAATACCAGAAAGATGTTAACTTGTGTTTTATTGAGTATTCAAAGGCATTTGATTGTGCGGATCATAACAAATTATGGATAGCATTGTGAAGAATCGGAATTTCAGAACACTTAGTGGTGCTCATGAGGAGCCTGTACATAGACCAGGAGGCAGTCATTTGAACAGAAAATGGGCATTCTGTGTGGTTTAAAATCAAGGAAGATGTGCGTTAGGGTTGTATCCTTTCACTGTACTTTTTCAGTCTGTATGCTGAGCAGATAATACAAGAAGCTGGACTATATGAAGAAGAATGCAGCATCAGAATTGGAGGAAGAGTCATTAACAGCCTGTGATATGCAGATGACATAACCCTGCTTGCTGAAAGCTAAGAGGACTTGAAGCACTTAACTAAAGAGTATAGCCATCAGTATGGATTACACCTCAACATAAAACAGGAATCCTCACAACTGGACCAATAAGCAACATCTGATAAACAAAATATTGAAGTTGTCACAGACTTCATTTTACTTGAATCCACAGTCAACGCCCATGGAAGCAGCAGTCAAATCAAACAATGTACTGCATAGGGCAAATCTGCTGCAAAAGACCCCTTTAAAGTGTTGAAAAGCAAGGATGTCACTTTAAGGACTAAGGTGCGCCTGACCCAAACCATCATATTTTCAGTCACCTCATATGCATGCAAAAGCTGGACAGTGAATAAGGAAAACAAGAATTGACACCTTTTAATTATGGTGTTGGCAAGGCATATTGACTATACCATGGACTGCCAGAAGAACTCAGAAATCTGTCTTGGAAGAAGTACAGCCAGAGTGCTCCTTGGAAGCAAGAATTGCAAGAGGATTTGTGTTACATACTTTGGAAATGTTATCAGGAGGGACCAGTCCCTGGAGAAGGACATCAGGCTTGGTAAGGTATAAGGTCAGTGAAAAAGAGGAAGACGCTCAACAAGATGGATTGACACAGTGGGCTCAAACATAGCAGTGATTGTGAGGATGGTGCCTGATCAGGCAATGTTTTGTTTTGTGTCGGTATGAGTCGGAACAGACTCAACGGTACCTAACAAGAACAATCTTTGGCTGAAGGGTGAATTTTGGGGGTGGCTTCAGTCCTGAGTTAAGAGGGTGCGCAGGGGCCATAGTCTCAGGGGTTCCTCCGGTGTCTGACAGTCTAGTAAGTCTGGTCTTTTGTGTGTATGTGTGTGAGAGAGAATCTGGATTTTGTCCTACATTTTTCTCCAACATTGTCTGGGATGATGCTGTATTGTGATCCCTGTCAGGGTGGCCAGTTGTAACAGCCAGGCCCCCCATCTAGTTGGTCTGGGCTCAGGTTGGTGGAGGCTGTGGTACTTGTGGTCCGTTAGTCCTTTAGACTAGTTTTTCCCTTGTCTTTAGTTTTCTTCATTCTCCTTTGCTCCAGACAGGAGGGGACCAGCAGATGTATCTGAGATGTCTGCTCACAAGCTTATAAGACCCCAGATGCCACCCAACAAAGTTAGATGTAGAATATTTTCTTCATGAACTTTGTAATGCCACTGACCTAGGTGACCCCCACGACCATGTTCCCCAGCCCTCGGCCCCAGTAACTCAGTCCCTCAGGGTGTTTGGATGTGTCTGTGAAGCATCTATGACTTTGCCTTAATCAAGTTGTGCTGAGTTCCCCAGTATTGTGCACTGCCTTACCCTTCACCAAAGTTACCACCTATCTATGTCTAGGTAATGTTTTTCCCTCCCCACCACTCCCCCTCCCCAGTAACCATCAAAAACTTTTTTTCTGTGTAAATCTTGAGTTTTTATAATAGTGGTCTCATGCAGTATTTGTCCTTTTGTGATTGACTTATTTCACTCAGCAAAATGCCCTCCACATTCATCCATTTGTGAGATATTTCACGGATTCATGATTGTTCTTTATCATTATGTGACATTCCATTGTGTGTGTGTGCCATAGTTTGTTTATACATTCATCTGTTGATGGACACTTAGGTTGTTTACATCTTTTTGCTATTGTGAATAGTACTGCAGTGAACATGGGTGTGCATATATTTATTTGTATGACAGCTCTTATTTCTCTAGGATATATTCCTAGGAGTGAGATTGCTGGATCATACGGTATTTCTATATCTAGCTTTTTAAGGGAGGGTCATACCGTTTTCCAAAGTGATTGTACCATTTTACATTCCCACCAGCAGTGCATAAGAGTTGCAGTCTCCCCACAACCTCTCCAACACTTGTTATTTTCTGGGTTTTTTTTTTTATTCATGCCAGTCATGTCGGGGTGAGATGGTATGTCAGTGTAATTTTGATTTGCATGTATCTAATGGCTAATGATGGTGAGCATTTCCTCATGTGTCTGTTAGCCACCTGACTGCCTTCTTTGGTGAAGTGTCTGTTCATATCATTTGCCCATTTTTTAATTGGTTTATATCTTTTTGTTGTTGAGTTACTGCAGTATCTTATACAGTTTATAGATTAGAACCTTGTCGGATGTGTTGTAGCCAAAAGTTTTTTATAGCCTGTAGGTTCTTTTTAGTCTTTTGGTTAAGTCTTTTGATGAGCATAAGTGTTTGATTTTTAGGATCTCCCAGTTATCTAGTCTATCTTCTGCTGTTAGTGCATCATTAGTTATGGTTTGTATCCTTTTTTACGCCGTGTGTTAGGGCCCTGGCATTGTCTATATTTTTTCTTTCATGATCTTTATAACTTTACGTTTTATACTTAGATGTTTGATTCTTTTTGAATTAGCTTTTGTGTATGGTGTGGGGTATGGGTCTTGTTTCATTTTTTTACAGATGGATATCCTGTTTTGCCAGCACCATTTTTTAAAGAGACTGTCTTTTCCCCCATTTAATGGACTTTGGGAATTACTGAACATTTTGATCAAAGATTCTGTAGAAGAATCCTGATCCAAAGGGAGAAAATGCAGAAGAGAATTTCACATTCTCATGGAATCCAGAATTCCTAGAGTCATGGAGACTGCATGAATTGCCAAAACTATTGCTGTGAATTTATCTTTAAACCTTAAACCAAAAATATCCCCTGAAGTCTTCATTAAGCCAAACAGTAATTTAGTTCAGTTAGTAAAGAATGTCTGCCCTGAGCATTGTGCTCTTTTGAAGATCTGTATGGGATCAAAGTGACAACAGCAACTTGAAATGTTATATAGGAAGGTTAGGGGGCAGTGATTTTATGTTAATGGGAGAGGAATAAATTGGAAAAGGAGCATAAGAATTATTGTACAACTTTGAAGAATGAAATCACTGTCACTGAATTATACATGTAGAAATTGTTGAATTGATGTACTACTGTGTATAGTTTCAACAACAGCAGCAACGAAAAAAATTATTAAGACTGTAAAAAAGGCATATAGAGAAAAAATTGTATTTGAGTCCTAGGTTACTGGTACTTGATAGAATTATTTTGTTATTTTCTAATTTGAAAGAAGACAGGTGTATTTTCACTGTGAAGAATGAGTAGGTTAAATTAAGTACTATGGATTTGAGATTTTTTTTAAAGGAGTACCAAAAATTAGGTAATTAATTTCCATCAAACTCTGAAAAAGAAGTATTAAATAGTTAATGGGGGAGAAAACCAGAATGGGCGTCAGTTTTTCTCCTAAGAGATAAGAAATCACATAAAAGAATGTAAAAATTTTATTTTTGTTATTTTATTATGGTAAAATACAGTAATCATAACATACTAGAACTTGTTTTTTTTCTTTGTCTCTTATAGGTTCTTTGGCATGGATAAGTGTTCAATGGGAGGAATAAAATTGACTGAGTAGACTCCTGTCTTATTAGGGAATATAGCCATGGCAGCTAGTCTCATGGATGTAGAAAATTCATTTGGTGATCAAACTAGTCCTTTAGTTAATAGATCTAGAAACCCTTTGGAAGATGATGATGATGATGTTGTATTTATTGAATCTATACAACCTCCCTCAGTTTCTGCACCAGCAATAGCTAATCAAAGAAACGTATTTACATCATCAAGAAGGGAAAAGCTACAGGGAAACAGTTTTGTAATTCTTCCTTCTTCAAGAGATTTGACTTCTCAGAAGAGAAATTTAAGTGAGACAATTGTCATTGATGATGAAGAGGATGTAGAAACAAATCATGGGCAAAAGAAAAATTCTTCCAGTTTTATTGAATGGGGACTTCCCGGAATTAAAAACAGAACCAAAGATTCAGATTTCTACACTTCTAGTGTTTCAAGAAGTAAGGTAAATGCAGGAATGGGTAATACTGTTATTACTACAGAACCAACTCTGAAATTCTTATTACCAGTGTTACAACCTTAGAAACAGGTGTAAGGTCTTTGAATACCGGGAGAGATAAGAACTTAATGATTACACATGTAACATCACTATAGAATACCAACTTGAGAGATGTAACTAAAGGACTTCAGTCAAGTAATGTTGGTGTTAACATACAAACATACACCTCATCTTTAACTTCACAGAACAAGACTGGAGTGGGACCTTTTAATCCTGGTAGAATGAATGTGGCAGGAGACATGTTTCAGAATGGAGGATTTGCAACTCATCATAGTCCCGGTAAGTGTCTAGTGATATTAAATATTTTAATTCTACACCAAGTAAAAAATACTTAGCTGTTTCTTTTTAGTAATCTTACCTATTTTATTTACATTTTATTGTTAAATATTTTATTTCTTCTGACTTTCATATTAAGATAGACTACAGTGCTTAAATAAAACTGCGGTCTACTTAGACAGTTAAAGTGTTCTAAACACCCATACTAATAAGACCATCCGACTCCTTGTTTATTAGTATCTCTTTATTTTAATATAAATTTGTAGAATAAAGAAATAGATAATGAACTAAAAGAACAAAGTAATATTATATAATGTATTTAATTTATAATTACATAACTTTAAATTTCAGTTTGCTTTTGGGCTGCTTGTCTCTTTAGTTTTTATTTTAAATCAGCATTTTACTAATCACTTTCCATTTTAAAAGTGGGAAAACGTTCTTGCCTTGAAATCAAAGACCTGTATTTTAAAAGCTTACGTTGACAGTCTTGTGATAAAATTAAATATAATAGAAGTTTTTGAAAAATACTAGCATTTCTTTTGTGGATTTTTCATGACTTCAAGGCTTTTTGTTTTTTTATGATTTTAGTGCTTTTAGCTATTTGACCAACGTAGAATTTTAGAGGACTGAAAAGTAACCCAGAACCTAAGAACCTAATCACTGTTATTGCTTTAATGGAATTTATTTTCTCAGTTAGGAGGCTAGAAGTCTGAATTCCAGGTGCCAGCTCTAGGGGAAGACTTTCTCTCTGTCTGCTCTGGAGAAAGATCCTTATCTCTTTTGAGCTTCTACTCCTGGGCAATCTTCAGGTGGCTTGTTGTCTCTCTTCCCCTATCTGTGCTTGCTCGCTTGTTTAATCTTGTTTATATCTCAAAAGAGATTGATTTAAGAAACACCTCGCACTAATCCCATATCATTAACATAACAAAGACAGCCCATTCCCAAATGGGATAACCACAGGTATAACCTTCAATTGCCCATTGCTGTGGAGTCGATTCCAACTCATAGCTACCCTACAGTTAGGGGTTAGGATTTATAACACATTTTTGGGGGACACAGTTGCATCTATAACACATGGTGTCCTTTATTTATTTATTTATTTTGCTGTTAAAATGCTACACTAAGTATCTTTGTTTACTTGCTTATTATTTCCATAGGGCAGTGGTTCTCTAACTTTTTGGCCTCACTTTCACTCTTAAAAATGACTGAGGACCCCAAAATATTTTTTGTTTCTATTGATAATTACCATATTAGAAATTAAAACTAAGAAATTTTTAATATATTTGTTCATTTAACAATAACACCTGTTACGTAATTTTTTTAGTGAAAAATAACTTCAAAAAATTTTATGAAGAAGAGTGACATTGTTTTGTATTTTTACAACTCTTTTAAGTCTGGCTTAGTAGAAGACAGCAAGGTATATGTAGCTTCTCACATCTGTTTCTACTTGGAATCTGTTGAAATATGTTGTTTTGTTTTAAGTATATGAATAAAATCTGGTTTCACAGATACGTGGCTAGAGAAGGGAGGACTATTGTAATAGACTTTTAAAGATGATTATGGATAGTATTCTTTTGACATGGCAACAAAACTACAAATGGTAGTTTCTTAGAGGTTCTTCAGTGTGGAATCTGAAACCATATAATGAACGTTTTGTACTCTGTTACATTAAAGCCGTTGACATTTGAATGAATCTTTTACCAGTGGATTATCAACTTGGTAGCACTGTGCACTGGTTATTTGGAAAACATTGGTTCACTGAGTTACTTCTGAATGTTGACATTTCAGGAAGCTCATAAGCTCGTAGTAGCAGAAACAAGTTCTCCAAAATTTTAATTTTCACTTGAAAGCTCAAATTTTCTCATTGTCAATAAATACTGTCAGATTTCCTTGAAATGACTACCTATTGCCACTGAGTCCATTCCGATTCATAGCAACCCTGTAGGACAGAGTAGAAATGTCCCATAGAGTTTCCAAGGAGCGGTTGGTGGATTTGAACTGCCGAACTTTTAGTTAGTAGTGTAAGCTCTTAAATCACTGCGCCACCAGGGCCCTTGACATGACTGGCTCATTTATTTTCAAGAAAATCTCTGCCGATAACCATAGTCAACCATCGGTATGAAGCAGAAGTACTGTATGCATACTTCCCATTTTGTCACACAGAACATTAGGACATGTAGTGGAAGGCTGAAATTTAGTAAAATGAATAATTTCTACTGTTTTATTGAGGAGATCTGTAAATGAAGATGGCATTTTTTTGTTGTTGTTTTCTGCAAGTACATGATGATGAAAAAATGTATTGTACAGTTTTGTTCCATTGCCTTGATTCATGCTAAGATACCAGCAGTTTTACCCATCATTGCTTTTGCACCATTCATACAAATGTCAACATGGTGAAAAAGGCAAATAAATCTTAATAGTATGAAAATAGTTTTGGCCTTAGATCCCTGTTTCTTTGTTTTTTCAATACAAGGTTGTATAGAAGTGGTAAGAGTATAAAGCCATGTCTTGTTCTCAGCCTCGGGAAGGATTCACTGTTTCATCCTTAAGTATATTGTTAGCTCATGTGAAATACAGTTGTTTTTATATTTATAATCCGTTTGATAGTTTGTTATTTTGGGTTGTTTCTAGTCTTTATAATTGTAAAGGTTTCACGTGGATATCTCTATAAGTTTGGCACATTTGTCTTATTTTCTTGAGAAACATTTCTAGAGGTAGAAGTGCTAAGTCAAAATGTTAACATTTTTGATGCTTTTGATGGTTGGTGCAAAATCGCCCCCACTAAAAAATTTTGTTACATTCATACAGCATAAAGCTTCTTTTTCCATATTGTAAACTCTCATTAGGGGTAGAAGTATTATGTTAGTTTAGTTTGCACATTGTTGAACTTTTAAAAATGTATTTGCAAATGTTTTATGAGTTTGCTCATTCATGTCTGTCATTTGTCTATTACTATGGACATCTTTTGCCTTTTGTTTATGGATTAAGAGTTAAACCTGAGAAATAATATTGTTTGAAAAAAAGAAAACTTGTGCTCTCTGTGTTGAAGAATGTGTTAAAAGCAATTTAAGAAAGTGTTGAAGTCTTGGAAATAATGTACATTGAAATCATCCATTTGGGTCTATTGATTATTACTTCTTTTACTTAATTAGTTCCTTTGTAATTATTTCCTAAATTTTAGGCATATACTTGCTTAAGCATGAATTCTGTTTTACATGCACAAAAGCTCTTAAATGGAGTTAAAACCAGAAGCTTTGCTATATAATTTTTTTTAATGTTTTCGTTTTAGAGACCATTTTTTGCCTTGTGAAGTAAATTGAAGTGGTGTATTTAATAGCGGATGTGGATAAAGTAGGATATTTTTCTATTTGAAAGTGTAAGATAAATAGAAACTTAACTATAAAAAAATACTTTTTTTATATCTCTATCCTATACTATCTGTTTAGATCTTTATATATCTCTGTACTGTCTCTTACTGTAAAGTGTAGTTAGAAATAATCCTATATTATCATTCCACTCATATTGTGGGCCTGATTGATAGTTGCCAAGGTCGTTTGAATGCAGTTTTGGTTACTCTCGGATTTATTTTTATTCTCACCATTCCTTTACCTCATTGATTCAAAACTATATATTTCTGTGATATTTTCTTATCACATAAAATACCAGTGATTTTAAAAAGTAACAGACTAAAAGCATTAAAGACCTGTTTGACGCTTGTTTGATATTATTTCTTCATACCTACATTTAAGCTACTTTATGATATGTGGCAATTTTTATATTCTATGAAGTATGGATGGATATACAACATTCGTGAGTTATCTGTAAAGTTTTTGGGGGACAAAAGTTACTGAACCTACATCCTTTAAAAAATAGGACTTAATCCAGAATTCTAAAAATACTCTTCACCAAATTGTCAGGTGAAGGGTGATGGTGAAGTTATGTTTGAAGCTTTCTTAAAAGATTAAGTTACTTGTCAAATGGACAATTTTTTGTTGTTGCTATTTTTTACTCTTTGTTTAGCTTGAATGTACATAGTAAAAGCTGTCTATTTCTAGTATTAATTCCTGTTGCTCCTGTCAGCATTAGTAAAATTAACCAATTTTTGCCAGGAGACTTTTAGAATAAAGTGGATTACCCATGCTATTATAATTATTATTATTTTGGAGTCAAAGCTCTCCCAGAGTGTCTTTCTTTAGTTGCTGTATATTCCCCACATCTATAAATTGAAGGTTTTCCATACAGAAAAAAATAACAGAAGCAAGAAAATGATCTCTGTAGTTGAGTTATATTTAAATTAGTGGTTTCAGGTTCAAATTTAAAAAATTGTGGCCCTGCCTAAAGTACACATAAAACTATGCATTCATCTTATGAAAACAGAATTACGTTCATTAGAATGAACATTTAGGTCATTTATTCCTTTTGCTAAAGATGAGGGTAGACCATTTTTCAGGGACCACCATCAGTTTGTCATACTGCCATGTTTGCAAACGTTGCTATAATACTGGAAGCTCTGCCACTGGTATTTCAAATACCAGTGGTCATCTGTGGTGGTGAAGTTTCAGCAGAGCTTCCAGACAAACAGATTAGGAAGAAGGCCTGGTGATCTACTTCCAAAAATTAGCTGTTGGAAACCCTTATAGATCATGTGGATCAAGGACCTAAATGTGAGAACTGAAACCATGAAACTCTTAGAAGAAAACATAGGGTTATTGCTGTGGGATCTAGTTTTTAACAATGGATTCTTAGATATGATACGAAAAGCCCAAGCAGCAAAAGACAAAATAGATAAATGAGACCCTGTCAAAATTAAAAACTTTTGTTCCTCAAAAGACTTTATCAACAAAGTGAAACAATCTACAGATTGGGAGAAAATATTGGGGAACTATGTATCTGGTAAGAGTTTAATATCTAGAATATATAAAGATCTCCTACAACTTAACAATAAAAAGGCAAGTAACCTAATCGAAAAATGGTCAAAAAACTTGAATAGTCATTTCACCAAAGAGGATATACAAATGACCAACAAGCATGTGACAAGATGCTCAACATCATTAGCATTAGGAAGATGCAAATCAAAACCTCAATGAGATACCATCTCACCCTGCTAGAATGGCTATTTTTTTTTAAAAAAAAAAAAAAAGGAAAATAACAAGTGTTGACAAGGTGTGGAGAAGTTGGAATTCTCATTCATTGTTGGTGGGTATGCAAAATGGAATGGCTACAGTGGAAAAGTTTGGCAGTTCCTCAAAAAGTTGAACATAGAACTATCATATGATCCAGCAGTCCCAATCCTGGGTATATACCCAAAAGAGTTGAAAACAGGAATACAAAGAGAAACCTGAACATCGGTGTTCATTGCAGCACTATTCACAATAGCTAAAAGGTGGAAACAACCTAAATGCCCGTCGACAGATGAGTGGATAAACAAAATGTGGTGTACACAAAGAATGGAATATTCTGCAGCGTAAAGAGAAATGAAGTTCTGTTGCTTGAAAACTTAATGCTGAGCGAAATAACTTGAAAAGGACAAATACTGTATGATTTCACTTTCATGAAATAAGCAAATGTATAGAAACCAAAGCTTACTAGTGTTTATCAGGGGTTGGAGGGTAGGGGAAAGGGGAAGCTATTGCTTAGGGGATACTGAATTTCTATTAATGGTGATGGAATAATTGGGAAAAGGATAGTGATAATGGTTGCACAACATGATAAGTGTACTACTGTCTCTGAATTATAGATGTAAAAATTGTTGAATTAAATGTGATACATATTTTTAGTACAATTAAAAAATATGTTAAAGTGAAAAGACTCTTGGCTAGGGGGATTTATGGATCACAATAGAGCATTGTCCAACTCACTTGCCTTGGACACATCATCAGGAGGGATCAGTAACTGGAGGAAGACATCATGTTTGGTGAAATACAGTGTCAGCAGGGGTGAAAGACCCTCAGTGAGATGGATTGGCACAATAGCCACAATGATTGACTTGAACATGCTGGTGATTATGAGGATGACACAGGACAGGGCAACCTTTTATTCTGTTGTATAAAAGGTTGCCATGAGTCTGAGTCTTCTTAATGGCAGCTGCCTACCTATTTTTCAGTGAAACTGCTTCATTCTTCACATATCCTTACATAAGCAGTAAAGAGAAACTCATCAATAAAAATACCTAAATTTAGAAATTGCTCTTTCATCTATGTGGTACTTTTATTGCGTTAAAAACATTTCTGGCCATATACTGGTTCTAGGGAATTCCGCTTCTGATGAGAACAGACTAGGTAATCCCATTACCTAGGGGAGAAGGGGAACTCAATGAATTTTTGAAAATAATTAGAAGAAAGGTGTTTGTCAGATACAAATACAATGAAAAAATTACAGTTCTAAGATCAGAGAGAAGGAGCTCCAGAGAGGTCACCCTAGTACTTGGGGCTGTTCTCCTTGGAGTATCCTTTTCATTTCCAGAAAAGGCTGCTCATAGAGGC
The DNA here is from genome assembly GCF_000243295.1 of Trichechus manatus latirostris. Taxonomy (NCBI): domain Eukaryota; kingdom Metazoa; phylum Chordata; class Mammalia; order Sirenia; family Trichechidae; genus Trichechus; species Trichechus manatus. The sequence continues at coordinate 571,405 of NW_004444292.1, read as the reverse complement.
TTAGAAGCTGAGCAGAACTTTAAACAGACAGGGGTCCACAAAGAAGGACTCTGGTGAAAAAAGAAAACAAAAACCTTGCAACCTTTGGATTGGGATGAGCCTCAAGCTTCTTTGCAATTTTTCATATGAAAATAACGTAGTAAAAAGTAGCCAGGAGTGGAGTGAAAAAGGAAATCAAAGGCTCAAAGATGAAACTAGTCCACCCAACTAATAGCCCATACGAATCACAGCCTTCTAACCTGAAATCAGAACTAGATGGTGCTGGCTGCCACTACTGACCATTCTGAACAGGGACACAATAGAAGGTCTCGGATAAAATGGGAGAAAAATGTAGAACAAAACTCAAATTTCTAAAAAAGGCCAAACCTACTGCACTGATAGAGACTAGAGGAACCCCCGAGACTATGGCTCTAAGAATACCCTTTGAACTTGGGATTGAAGCTATTTCTGCAGGTCAGCTTTCAACGAGATAATAGATTGGCTTTTAAATAAACATAACCTGTGAGTAATGTGCTCCCTTACCTATCTGAGACCAAAGGGTCAACATTTACCCAAAAGCAAAGAGAAGGCAAGGAGGGGAAGGGAAGCTAGATCAATGGAAACAGAACAAACAAAATGGAAATAATAATGCTGACACGTTGCAAAAATTGTAACCAATGGCGTGGAACAATTTGTATAAAACTTGTTAAAGGAGAACCTAGTTTGCTGTGTAAACTTTTACCTAAAACACAATAAAATGTTATTTAAAAAAAAAGAAAAGCCAGGGACATGAAGAGGCAAGGCCACGTGACAAAATCAAGAGGAAAAAAAAGGCAGAAAATAGAAATAAGCCCATAAAGGATCTAGATAATAGGTTTATCAGACACAAATTTTAAGAAACTACAATTTAACTGTAGATTGAGCACAGCTAAAGAGGATTTGTATGAACTGATAATATATGTCAGAAAATTTTATCAAGGTTGAATCATAGCAAGACAATAGGAGGGAAAACAGAAAAGAACGTAAGAGACCAAGGAGATTTGGTGAAAGGGACGTACACTTTATATCCCAAAAAGAGCAGAAGAGAAAGTGGGGCAGAAGAGGTACAACTGACAATTTTCTAAAATGAATATAAAACCTTAACCTACAAATTGAAGAACTTGTACAAATCTCAAGCAGGTAAATACATAAGAAACCATTAAAGTACGTATACAAAAATCGTTAAGCTTTATTCATGTAAGTAAAAAACTGCAAACAATCTGAATACTCATCAGCAGTAGAATGGATAAATAGTATTAGCCACACAATGAGGAAGAAAACTGCTACGTGCAATGGGAATGAACTTCACAGACAAGATGGAGCATTAAAGAAACTAGACACAAAAGGTAACATTCTATTTGATTTTATGTATATGAAGTTCAAAATAAAAGTAACCTTTGGTGATTGACCAGAGTATGGTTGTTTTGGGGCTAGGAATGGGGTTATTGACTGGGAAGAGACATAAGGAAGGCTTTTAGGATGTTAGAAATGTTCTGTATGTTTATCTGGGTGGTTGTCATGCAATTAAATTCATTGATTCTACACTACGGTTTATAAACATTATGTGTATTCTTTAACTCAAAACAAAACACAGACACCAGGAGAACTTTTCACCAGCAGACCAGCACTAGTTAGGCAGAATATTTCAAATGGAAGGTTGACGATAACAGGAGAAACAAAGAACACCTGAAAGCTAAATAATGGCTCTCATGCTTACTGGACTTCTGAGCAAATCACCTTACTTGTAGGTCTTAATTTCCATGACAGATGTGGACTAAATCAACTGGGTCCCTTCTGGTCCTAAAATTTATTCTGGAGGTGGGACATGGAAGAATTCCTTTAAGATGTCTTTAACTTTAACTTAGAGATGTTATACTAAAATTAAAATTTGAAATAAGAAAATTTGTAATTTGGAGAAAATAGTTGCAATATAGACAAAAGAAACAACCAACCTTATTTAAGTATGCAACAAAGCTAAATTGAAAAAAATTCAGAATCAGTAGATTTGTCTTAAGCAGTATAGTTGACATCTTACTTTGCATATTTATATATCAGTATGCCTCCAGTAAGTATGGGTATGTACACAGCACAATGTTTTTGTATTCAAGTTTTTGATTTTTTCCCATATTAATGTTAATGACGAATTTTGTAATGGTTTGCTATTTTTTATTTCCCCTATTTATTACATCTAGTTTTTATCCAGGTAATATGTAGAGAAATTCTGATCCCAGAATGTAATATGTTTACAGTAGATGAATATGTAATTGTTGTTTTCTTTGGGATTTTTTTGGAGGGGGCATATAAAGCCTGGATTATTCAGTAATTTGCCTTTAGAAACCATTAGGCTACTGGCATGGTTGAGAACCAGAAAAATTTAACAACAAAGAAACTTCCTCTCTGGGTACTTAATGGTATTGAATATGCTTCAGATTCACCAACATGTTTGTTGCTTGTTCTGTTTCATTTTTGCCTCTAAGTTTTAAAAAAAAAAATAGAAGAAGGTTAGAAGCAGTGACTAGAGATAGAGAAATGAAAATAGGGTTGGGTTGTAGTATTAGTAGTATTGTGAGAGGCCTATGAAGTAGTGACAAGTGGATGAGTCCAGAATAATTCTGTGTTCTAAGGTTCTATTTCCCAAACCTCAGTATCACGAGAGAGCTAGTTAGAAATGCACGATCTCAGGGCTTCTACAGACCTGCTGATTTAGAATCTCCACTTAAACAAGATTCCCAAATGTTCTCATATGTATACTGAAGCTTGAGAAGCAATGTTGTCTAAGCCTGATACTGTACCATTTTGAAGCTAAAAATAATATATGATGGAGCAGTCCCTATGTAAATCTAGCAAGCTGAACTTTTCCTGAGTAACCTATCACATGTAGTAATGCCTGTGAAATAATATTTTAGAAGGTTGGGAAATAATTGCAGAAAGATATGCCTTAAAATGATGTTGAACGGTTAATGGTGATGATTGAACAATAAGAACATATTTAATGTCAGCAAACTGTACCTGTGATTATTGGAATGGCAAATTTTTGTTACTTGTATACTTACCACACCAAAAAAAAATGATGTTATGTTTATATGCACGATGAAGTGTTTTGGGGAGTAGAGTGTATTAATGTCTATAATTTACCTTGAAATACATAAAAAATTGTTTATTTAAGGAGATGTAAGAACCTTACAAGACTTGGTGAAAGGACATGTAATGGATGTCCCAGAAAGATCAAGAGATATGTGATAAAGCAAAAGTAGTAATATATTATAGAACCAACTTGTTGTATATATGAGTGGTCACTAAAAAATTCTTTGAACTTCTCTGTATGCTTATGCTTGAAATTTTTCATAATAAAATGCTGGAGGAGAATACTGATATGGAAATGGATATCATATATGAACTACCAGAATATCACATTCCTCAAGGATTATGGATAGCCAAGCTTTTGCTATAGATGTCTATATATTTAGATATGCCTTGCTTTATTTTATAAATATGTTAATATTTTCCTCTTAGTCAAGAACAAGTGGCCAGTACTTTTTGATGTGCCAGCCATAATGCATTATCTCATTTATTCCTCATAACACTGATGAATTAAGTATTATTCCCCAGTTCATAGTTAAGAAAACCAAGGCACAGAGTTTAATATACTTGCACAGTCTAGTGAACTCAGAAGATAGGATTTGAACCTGGGGAGTCTGACTTAAGAGTTGGTGGCTACTGCATTGCACAACTTCAGGGACCACTATTTACGTTGTTGGCACAATGGAGTGCCAATCATTTGGACTTCAAAGTGGGTAGTTCCCCTGGGATTGTCAACAAGGCTGCCTGTCCTTAACCACTTCTTATACTTGTTGCCTCACTAGTCTTTCAAAAAAGTGCAAATGTGCAAAATGAAAGTTCAAAGTATTTTTCTGATGTGAATTTGGATTTGTTCCATGACTTTTTCTTGTGCTTTACTTTTAAGATTCTTGGATCTCCCAGTCAGCATCATTTCCCCGTAATCAGAAACAACCAGGGGTGGATTCTTTGTCACCAGTGGCCTTACTTCCTAAGCAGATTTTCAAGCCTTCTCCCCAACAACAACTTACTAAACCAGCTAAAATCACTTGTGCAAACTGCAAAAAACCTTTACAGAAGGGACAGACAGCTTATCAACGAAAAGGATCAGCTCACCTCTTTTGTTGTACCACCTGCCTTTCTTCCTTCTCTCATAAACGTGCTCCAAAGAAACGCAGTGCAATGTGTAAAACGTAAGATGCACCTTTCAACAGGGGTCCATGTGGTTGAATATTGGTGGCGTACATTAATGTTCTGAATGTAATTGTAAAGTTGGTAGAATTGTTTCAGGGCTGCCTTCAAGTTTATTGAGCTTGAGTTATCCCAGAGTATGTCAGAGCTGTGGACTCATTTGTGCTATACTTACTCTTGGCAGAAAAATAGAGTAAATATGGAACTAAATTGACCCTCTCACTATCACTGCTTTTTGCCTTCCTCTGACCTCAGCTCCACCTTCTACCTCAGTTCTCCCAAGCTGCTACCAACATTTTTGAATGTTTATAAAAATTTAAGACTTGGAATGTGACAAGGTTCTTGAGCTACGAACGATTTTTTACCTCGCAATCCTTTGTTTCCGTATTATTTAGGAGCTCTTGGCAGTGAAGCCAAAAAGCCAATTTTACAAGACGTATAAATACAGTTGATTCCTAGGATTAAATCATGAAAAATTCCACTTACTGTTCATTTATTTGATTTCTGTTAATATGGAATGTTTTTAAATTGTGTTCATATGCCTTATATTTCAGAGATGCACCTACAGAGAAGGCTGCTGCTGTTGCTCAAGTGGATTCGAACAGATCCTCCCAGGAATTTTATAGTACATCTTTGTCTCCCTGTGAAGACAAACAGAATCTTAGGAAAAGAGTTCTGAATAAATCAAGATGTACAATCTGTAATAAATTAACAGAGGTCTGCATTTTTATACCTTATTTATTATTTAGGCTAACATGGATAATTTTAACTTTAAATGCCATTGTATGCTCTGCCATCCACATGCACATGTTCAGAATAGGATGACTCTACAGTGAAGTTTAAGGGAAGGATAAAATCTTAAACAAGTATCCTATTTGCATGGTATAGAAAGCATACATTTGTTTCTGGTGAATCATGTACTCATAAGGCAATAGTTTTATGGTGGATTTTATTCTTATCAGTAGCACTAAATAAAAATGTGGTTTTACTGCATGAAGGAAGCAACAAATACTGTCTTGAGAACATGTGGAACAAGTGGAGTGAACATAGGTTGATAATTTCACATTACTTCAGTGGAATTGCAATCTTCACGATTGCTGAGAGAAGATACATGCATACTCCATTTACCTAGTCCTTATAACTGAATTTGGTCTTCACTGCCACAGAGCCGTGCAAATCAAGGACACAGTTTTATCTCAGTTACCATGGAGTTGTGCAGTGAGGTCCACCTTACTTACATATACACAGACATCCTGAATTGGATATTATAAATTCCCCTAGCCCCTCTAGGGCCTGGGACAAATTTTTGAGGACAGTGAATTTTACTTACAATACTCTTAATCCTAAGAATTCTTAGTCTTTCTTTTAAGCAAGCCATATCAAAATTACCGAAACCAGTCCGTTATCTGTCATTCTTAATGTTTCTAGGGAAGTTTATTGATTTTATTGCTTCTTCTATGAATCTTATTTTTCCTCTTGTTGAAAGAATAACAAAATGTACTTTTTAAAATCTCTTCTTCCCTGGATATTTTTTCCACTGAGAAATTATTAGGGATTCTTTGTATATTTTGAAGAAACTTGTTTTCATTACCTACCATACTGATCTGGTTCCTGTTTTTTATTTAGTAAATTATCTGTTCTTTCTTTTAGATTCGCCATGAAGTCGGCATTAATAATGTAATTCATAAACTCTGCAGTAACCATTGCTTTAATAAGTACAGACTGGCCAATGGTCTAATAATGAATTGTTGTGAACAGTGTGGGAAGTACATGCCCACTAAAAATGTTGGAAACAATGCCCTGATGATCGAAGGTCAGCAGAAGAGATTTTGCTGCCAAAGTTGTGTTAGCGAATATAAACAGGTAATTCTTTTTAATGAGCTTTAAATGATAAAATGTACAATAGCTTTATCTCGTTGTCTTACATTAACCAGATTTATCTCAGAATCTTATTTAGTTTTGTTTTTGGCTCTCTATCATTGAGCTGTCCCATCTCAAGTGAGCATTGAAATACAGTCATGCGCCGTATAATGTCCGTTGGGGCAACGTCCAACCGCGTATATGTCCGTGGTCCCATAAGGTTATAATAGAGTTCAAAATCCTGATCAGAGAACGGGACATAGCGGACGCAACCGGACGTAGCGAACGCAACAGCTTCCCGCACGCAGCACGCGTGTCTCACGTCTCTTGTATACAGTGATTGTGCTGCCGGGCGTATAATGGTACAGTACATATATAACCTATAATATATATGTGTCTTGGTAATGATAATAAATGCCTATATTACTGGCTTATGTATGTACTATACTTTCTATCATTATTTTGATGCGGACTTTCCCTATTTACAAATAAATACCATATAACAGTGTATGCTTTGACTTGTAGGCAGCAGCATCCAATCTTGTGTATCGCGCTTCTCTTAAGTGTTGTAGCGTTATCTCTCTGTTTAATTTTCTTTTGAAAATGTTACCGTGAAGTGCATCATGGCTCCCAAACGCAGCAAAACCAGTGCTAGTAATAGCAGCAGCAAGAGGCAAAGGAAAAGTATCGATTTGGAAGTGAAACAAAAGGTCATTAAACAACATGAAGGTGGAAAATCAGTGAACGCTATTGCTCGCGATTTAGGCATGTCGCACTCAACAATCACTACGATCCTCAAAAACAAAGAAAAAATTCTCCAAGCTGTTAAAGGTTCAGCTCCACTGAAAGCTACAAGGCTAACGAAAATGCGAGAGGGGCCTATATCAGATATGGAAAGATTGCTAATGACATGGATTGAGGACCAAACACAAAAGCAAATCCCACTCAGCACATCGACGATCACTGCTAAGGCACGAAGCTTGTTCGAGATGCTTAAAGAAAAAGCAGGACCAGACTACAATATCGAGTTTAGTGCTAGCTCTGGGTGGTTCATGCGCTTCAAACAACGTTTTTCGCTGCATAATGTGAAAGTGAGTGGTGAGTCTGTATACAGTAGTGTATATTTATAATGTATTATTATGTATACAGTATTGTACAATATTAACCTACTGAACCCATATATTACCTTGCCAGATACATTAGCTGAAATACAGTACTGTATGTGTACAGTATCTTGGCTATCTAGTCAATACAGGTACACTACAATATCCCATATAGCTCTGCTGAGTATATCATATGTTGTTCACACAACGTCCAAATCACTTAACGTCCTGTTTCATAGAACATATTATGGACGTTAAGCGACGCATGACTGTATATCGATTGTCGCAATTAAGCTTGTTTAAAATGTTTACTGTTTACAGAACTTAAAGCAGAATGATTTTTCTTTCAAATTATCTTGAGAATCAGATGGAGTCAGATTTTTAGGAATTGTATTATAGATTATCTTGGGTTTGAGTATGTTTTTTAGACTTAGTGTTTGCTGTGATAGAAGTAGCTAGAGTAACAGGGTTGTAGGAGAAGATTCTTACGCAGGAATTTTTTTTTTAATGTCAACATTTATTCAGGTATAATTTACATAAAATGCCCAAATCTTAACGAAATTGCATAAACCCATGTATAACCCAAAACAAGATATAGAACATTTCCAACACCCCATTAAGTTCTTTCTTGCTCTTTTCCTGGCAATCCCCAACCGTTCCCCCACAATTTTTCAGGAAACCATGTTCTGATTTCTGTCACCATAGATTAGTTTTGCATATTCCTAAACTTCATACAAATGAAGTTACATGATTTTTTTTTATTTTTAATTTATAGGAAGTATGTACTCTTGTATTTGGCGTCTCTTATTTACCATGTGTTTTTGAGATTCATTTGTGTTACATAGTTCGTTTCTTTTTATTGCTGAGTGGTATTCCATTGTGTGAAAATACCATTAATTGGTTTATCCATCTATAGATGGATTTTTAGGCTGCTGCAGTTTGTTACTATATGAATAAGGCTACTGTTAATATTCTTGTACTTTACCCAAGGTTTTTTGTTTTTGTTTTTTTTTTCATTTCTCTTCAGTAAACACTTAGGAGAGCAATTGCTGGGTCACAGGGTATATATGCATATATATGTTTAACTTTACAAAAAACTGCCAAACTCCAGAATGTACCATTTTACACCCCCACCAATAGTTCGATAGTTCCAGTTGCTCCACATACTCACCAAAATTTGGTATGGTCAGTCTTACTGATTTAGGCCATTCTAAAGATATGATATGATTGTCCCATTGTGGTTTTAATTTGCATTTCCCTGGTAACTAAGGCCTTCTCATCGCTTTATCTTCTTTTGTGACATATCTATTCAAGTCTTCATCCCATTTTTTTTTACTGAGTTGTCTTTTTATTATTCAGTTGTAGGAATCTTTTATATATTCTGGATACATGCCTTTGTAAAATAAAAGTATTTGAAAGATTTTTCTCCCAAACTGTGATTTGTCTTCTCACTGTTGTCCTTTGAAAAGGCTAAGTTTTTAATTTTTATAAAGTCCAATTTATTATTTGCTTCTTTTCTGATTAATAACTTTTTGTGTCCTGTCCAAGAAATCTTTGCCTACCAGGGTTATGCAGATAGTTGTCTATATTTTCTTCTAGAAGTTCTTTTGGTTTTAGCTCTTATGCGATACATTTTGAATTAATTTTGTATGTGGTATGAGTTAAAGGATTATTAGCTACTTAATTTCAAGACTTACTATAAAGCTACAGTAATCAAGACTGTCACGGTAATGGCATATAAGGATATACAGATAGATCAGTGGAATAGGATAGCCAGTTCAGAAATGGAACCAAACATACACAATCAATTGATTTTAGAACAAGGTACCAAGGTAATTTGATAAGGAAAGCAAGATCTTTTTAACAAATATTTCTGGAACAATTTTTTTGTTTGTATGGAAATAAATGAGTCTTGACCCATCTCATTCCATACACAGAGTTAATTCAAGATGTATTCTAAACAGAAAAGCAGGAACATTCTTAGCCCCAGTTTCATTGGATAAGAATTTTGGGGGGGTAGTGATTTAACTATCTACTTCCCGTAAAAAACCCATTGCCATCAAGTCGATTCTGACTCATAGCGACCCTATAGGACAGAGTAGAACTGCCCCATAGTGTTTCCAAGGAGCAGCTGGTAGATTTGAACTGCTGACCTTTTGGTTAGCAGCCAAGCTCTTAACCACCGCACCACCTTAGGCTATGAAATTTTCCTAAGGACAATGAGCATGAACAAATACAATGCTTATTCTCTGAAAAGCATAAGGCCTGCACAAAAATTATAAAGTTATTACTCCTAGAAGAATAGGAAGTAAAAATGGGGAAATGTACACAGAATAGGTAGTAACCATGTATCCAGAATTTTTTTGATAACTGTATTGCCTGCTACTGTGAACTCTAAGAATAAAGTCTACTTATTCCACTATGCATGTTTCAGCGATGCAAAAATAGCTTATAAACAGTTAACAAATACAGAACTGATGTTTCCATATAATATGCAATTTTTATAAATGTACAGGGTTTTTTCCCCATGTTAGTGGTTTTTTTTTTTTTTAATTGTGCTTTAGGTGAAAGTCTACAGCTCAAGTTATTTTTTCATTCACAAGTTTGTACACGTACTGTTTTGTGACATTGGTTGCAACCCCCACAACATGACCCCCTTTCCACCCCAAGTTCCTGTGTCCATTCATCCAGTTCCTGTCCCTTCCTACCGTTTCATCTTGCTTTTGGGCAAGAGTTGCCCCTTTGATCTTGTATATTTGATTGAACTAAGAAGCACGTTCCTCACGTGTGTTGTTATTTGTTTTATACGACTCTCTAATCTTTGTCTGAAAAGTGGGCTTCGGGAGCAGTTTCATTTCTAAGTTAGCAGAGTGTCAGGGCACCATCGTCTCAGGGGTTCCTCCAGTCTCTTCATCAATTTGAATTCTATTCTATATTTTTCTCCCCTTCTTTCCAGAACTCTGTTGTGATCCCTGTCAGAGTGGTTGGTGGTGGTAGCCTGGCACCATCTAGTTCTTCTGGGCTCAGGCTGGTGGAGGTTCTGGTTCATGTGTTCCTTCAGTCCTTTGGACTAATATTTTCCTTGTGTCTGGTTTTCTTCTTTCTCCTCTGCTCCAGAGGGGATGGGACCAATAGATGTGTCTTAGATGGCTGCTCACAAGTTTTTAAGACCCCAGATGATACCAAAGTGGGATGTAGAACATTTTCTTTATGAACTGTGTTATGCCAGTTGACCTAAATATCCCCCTTAGAATATTATCCCCAGCCCTCAGACCCAGCAACTCAGTCCCTCAAGGTGTTCAGAGGTGTCTAGGAAACTTGTATACTTTTGCTTTGGTCAAGTTTTGCTGACTTCCTCTATATTTTGTGTTACCTTTCCCTTCACCAAAGTTGACGCTTGTCTACTATCTACCTAGTGACTTCTTGTCCTCCTCGCTCCCCATCCTTGTAACCATCAAAGAATGTTTTTTTTCTGTGTGTAAAGCTTTTCTTGAGTTCTTACAATAGTGATTTCATACAATATTTGTCCTTTTGTGACTGACTTATTTCACTCAGCATAATGCCCTGTAGATTCAGATTCCAGAATCTGAATTCCAGAATCACTCGGCATAATGCCTTCCGGATTCCAGATGTGAGGTGTTTCACAAATTCATCATTGTTTATCATTGCATAGTATTCCATGGTGTGTACGTACCATAATTTATTTACCCATTGGTCTGTTGTTGGGCACTTAGGTTGTTTCCATCTTTTTGTCATTGTGTATATTGCTGCAGTGAACATGGGTGTACATATGTCTATTTGTGTCATGGTTCTTATTACTAAGGGTCATATGGTTAACTTTTTTTATTGTTGTACTTTAAGTGAAAGTTTACAGTTCAAGTTAGTCTCTCGTACAAAAATTTATACATACATATGTGACCCTAATGGCTCTCCCTATACTGTGACAGCACATTCCTCCTTTATACCCTTGATTCTCCATGTCCATTCAACCAGCTCCTGACCCTCTTTGCCTTCTCATCTCACCTCTGGACAGGAGCTGCCCATTTAGTCTCATGTAGCTACTTGAGCTAAGAATAAGAAGCACACTCTTCACGAGTATCATTTTACGTCCTATAGCCAGTCTAATCTGTCTGAAGAGTTGGCCTCAGGAATGGTTTTAGTGTTGGGTTGACAGAGAGTCTGGGGGCTGTGCTTTCTGGGGTTCCTCCAGTCTCAGACCATTAAGTCTGGTCTTTTTACTAGAATTTGAGTTCTGCATCCCACTTTTCTCCTGCTCCATCAGGGACTCTCTGTTCTGTTTCCTGTCAGGGCAATCATTGGTGGTCACCAGGCACCATCTAGTTCTTCTTATCTCAGGCTGATGCAGTCTCTGGTTTGGCCCTTTCTGTCTCTTGGGCTAATACTTTCCTTGTGACTTTGGTGTTCTTCATTCTCCTTTACTCCAGTTGGGTTGGGACCAATTGATGTATCTTAGATGGCCGCTCGCTAGCTTTTAAGACCCCAAGCGCCACTCATCATATCGTTAACTATTGAGGAACAACTGTTTTTGACAGTCACTGCACCATATTACATTCTTACCAGCATTATGGGAAAAAAAAACCAAACCCATTGCCGTCGAGTCAATTCCAACTCATAGCGACCCTATAGGACAGGGTAGAACTACCCCATAGGGTTTCCAAGGAGAGTCTGGTGGATTCAAACTGCCAACGTTTTGTTTCACAGCCAAATGCTTTACCACCAGCATTATAGGAAGGATCTAATTTTCAGGGCTTAAAACTGGTTCTTCCAGGTTCAGTCATGGCCAAGGAAGTGAAACCGGAATACGGAATAGACCCAAATTTTTAAAAATTTCAGTAAGCCAGAACGATAACCAGAATGGGAAAAATTATGGGTCCAAACCCTGGTAAAAACTTAATCTCCTTATTAGAAAACAAGGGCAGCATATGGATTTTGAGGAGCAGTGCCTTGCTCAAAGATGGCAACTGACCACACTGCTTTCAATGTGTATCACTCTCCACAGCCCTGCCAATAATCCAGTCTCCACATCAGGCTTATGAAAGGGTTCACTACACCTCTTCCAAGTCTCCCATTCTAGGGCTTGGACCCATAATTTTTCCTGTTCCAGCTCACCAAAATTTTCAAAATTCAGGTCTATTCCAGTTTCGCTTCCTTGGACATGAGTGAACTGATTTGAAGCAGTCCGAAGCCCTGCTAATTTCTCCACGTCCTTGCCAATACTTGTTTATCTTTTTGATTATAAACGTCTTAGTGTGAAGTGCTGTGTCATTTTGGTTTTCATTTGCATTTTTTTGATGGCTGATGATGTTGAACATCTTTTCATTGGTTATCGAGAATTTGAATGTTAACTGTTCTAAGGTAAAGTAGTAATTTATTCTAATTTTTCCCCAGTTGATGGAAACAAAATCAAAAAAATTATCAGCATCAGAAAACAGAAAAAGAAATGCTGTTAGAGAAGAAAGTGAAAGAATATTATATGGATCATTGAATACATTTTTGGAAAAAGTAGATGAAATACCAGAAAAAAAGGAAAAGACTTCAGAGCTACAGGTTTCAGTAGACTGTAGCACAGGTACATCACTGATCAAAAAGGATGTAAATGTACCTTCTTCCTCCATGTCAACCATAGCTGGTAAATTTCAAGAGCAACTCAAAGAGAAAAAATCAGAAGTCTCAACTATACCAGTTGTACTTTCTGCAGATCCAGGTACATGGCCCCGAATTTTGAATATTAAACAGTGGGGCACTCTCATTGAAAATGATCCACCTCAAGTAAGAAATTTTAACTTTCCAAAAGACAATACAGGGAGGAAGTTTTCAGAAACGTATTATACGCGAATTCTTCCAAATGGTGAAAAAACCACTAGATCCTGGTTACTTTATTCTACCTCAAAAGATTCCGTGTTTTGTTTATATTGCAAACTCTTTGGGGAAGGAAAAAATCAACTGAAGAATGAGAATGGGTGCAGAGATTGGCAGCATTTATCACATATTCTTAGTAAACATGAAGAAAGTGAAATGCACATCAACAACAGTGTTAAGTATTCAAAATTAAAATCTGATTTAAAAAAAAATAAAACTGTTGAAGCTGCAGAACAGAGGTTGTATAAAGATGAGAAAAATGGCGATGTGCTGCTGTTGTACACATAATATACCTGATTTGGTTTTTGACATTACAGTGTCTTATATTTACTCAAAAAATGCCTGTATCATAACAGTCAGTACCATATGTATTAGTGAGATTCTTATACAGAGTAACTTACACAGTTCATTAGCAATAAGTATGATAGCAAATAAATAGTAAGGAATGTTTCAAATTCTAAAATTAATTGGATTTAATAGTCATTAATGCAGATTTCAATAAAGTCAATTTTTTTATTTTACCAATTCACACCTCTTTAAAATTACTATTTGAGGACTGACATTTGGCAGGTTTGGTTAATTTTCTGTTCCAGAGAGGGAAAAGACTTAAATTTGTCAATACCAGTGTGGACAAGATGTGAAGACACATTCTCATCATTATTAAAATTTTTAAAAATTCAGAAACAGTTTAAGAACACAATGTGGGATCTAAAAAGTATAGCTTTTTGCTATTAAACCAAATACTTGTGATTTCTTTTTTAGCAAAGCATTCTTTTATTTGAGCAAAACATAAAAATGTAACATCATTTGTTACATTAAGTTGGTTAATTTGCATTTTCTTGGTTTTATAATTTTTTAATTTAATTTGTAAATGTTTTTGCTTTTATCGTGTGAGAACTGTAAACAGAGTCTATACGTATTTTTAACAAATATAAGAAATGTTAAAATAAACATATATTAACTTAACCTTCAAGTCTTCTGAGTTTTTTTTTTCTTTGAAGGAAGACCTGCATGCTTGAAATTTGAAAAATTAGGAGCCCTGTTGGCACAGTGGTCAAAAGCTCAGCTGCAAACCAAAAGGTCGGCAGTTCGAATCCACCAGTCGCTCCTTGGAAACCCTTTGGGACGGTTCTGCTCTGTCCTATAGGGTCACTATGAGTCACAATTGACTCAACAGCAGTCGGTTTTTTTAATGAAAATTAAGTATCAGTTTTTTTAGATGGTCAACAGTGTCCACATCACTACTCATTTAATAATTCTCTAATTTCTGGTGCCAATTTTATCATAAATTAAATTCTTACATATAGTAGGGCTTTTTTCAAGGCTTTCCCCGTAAAACAAAATACCATATGAATAATGACTAGAGCAGAATGAGATGCAGTCTTCTTGGTGGAGCTGACACTAGGAATTCTTGCAAATTCTGTCAGTGATGCTAGTTTGCTACTATGTAAAACTATTTTTGGAGCACCCAGGAAAATCATTTCGGGCTTTTTTATTTGTTTTTTGTTGTGGTTTTTTTTTTTTTTT
>NW_004444292.1:543360-556669 GCF_000243295.1 Trichechus manatus latirostris | reverse complement strand
TTTTTTTTTTTTTTTTTTTTTTTTACCGTTTTGTTTGACAATTAGATTGTTTAATCTTTCAAACTTGGGTATGAATGAGGTTTTGGGATGTTTCCAAACATCCAGTTTTACTCTCATAGGCCTAAGAGGATGCTCCAGATAATATAATGTAGGTTCTGCAGTTTCTTTGCAAATGTTAGTAGACATTTCATTTAAGCTTACCAGTCAATTGAATGACAGCTTTGTTGTATAATTGTTAGACTCATTGGTTGTCTGAGCAAAGTAATGAAATCAACTACTAGCCGCTAAAGATAATTTGGTAAAAACATCAGATTTATCCATCATTTAAATTTGTTCATTTCTTCGATAATATTGCATACTGTGACGTGCAGAAAGCAATTTGTTTTGGGTTCTTGAGAGCCCTGAGAACAGAGACTCACCTGGGGGCTGGATACTAAGCCTCTAAACCAAAAGAAAAAAAACAAAACCATTGCCATCATTTCTATCACCAAAGCCATATTTTCCTCTTTCTTTCCAACTTTCGCATTCCAGTCCCCAATAATTTTCAATGCATCCTGATTGCATGTTCGATCAATTTCAGACTGCAGAGGTGGGTAAAAATCTTCAATTTTTTCATCTTTGGCCTTAGTGGTTGTTGCATAAATTTGAATAATAGTTGTCTTAACTGGCCTTCCTTGTAGGTAGATGAATATTTTCACATCACTGACAGTGTTATACTTCAGGATAGGTCTTGAAATGTTCTTTTTGAAGATGAATGCAACACCATTCCTCTTCAGTTTGTCATTCCCAGCATAGTAGACCATATGATTGTCTGATTCAAAATGGCCAATACCAGTCCCTTTGAGCTCACTAATGCCTAGGATATCAATGTTCATGTGTTCCATTTCATTTATGTTTGACTTCCAATTTTCCTAGATTCATACTTCGTACATTCCACGTTCCTATTATTAATGGATGTTTGCAGCTGCTGCTTCTCATATTAAGTCATGCCACATCAAAAAATGAGAGTTCTGAAAACTTGACTCCATGCATGTCATTAAGATCGACTCTACTTCGAGGAGGCAGCTCTTTCCCAGTTGTATTTTGAGTGCCTTCCAACCTGAGGAGCTAATTTTCCAGCACTATATCAGACCATGTTCTGCTGCTATTCACAAGGTTTTCATTGGCCAATTTTTCAGAAGTAGACTTCCAGGTCCTTCTTCCTAGTCTGTCTTAGTCTCAATTGGTTACATGGGATAAATGCAGAAATACGTGACTTTAGGGGGGTTAGTGGGGTGGTTACAAGATGATTAGAAAGTTTTTTTTTTCTGAGAACATTCTTCCAAGATAGAATCTTTAGCAAACATTCCCAGAGAGTTGCTTACGAAGGAGGTTTCTGATAAGGAGCTTTCATCAAGACGCTCCTTTAGAGACACAGTTTCCACATTCTTAGCTTAACTGCAGATGAAAACATTTCCTTAATTACATGATTAAGTCTCAACAAGGGTTAACAGTTGCTGAGAAGTAAGTAGAAGTTAAAGATGGAGTCGGAGCTTAAACTGCAGGCCAGTCAATTTGATACAAGCCAAGAACCTCAATTTTGGGGCTCTCGCACAGCTTGAACTGCCACCTTTTGGTTAATAGATAAGTACTTAACAGTTTTTGCCACCCAGGAACTCCTCCAGGATCACAAAGAGAAATTTATTCTCTCACAGTCTAATAATAGGTTACAAGTCCAAATTCAGGGCGTCAGCTTCAGGGGAAGGCTTTCTCTCTGTTGGCTCTGGAGGAAAGTCTTTGTCATCAGTCTTCCCCTGGTCTAGGAGCTTTTCAGCACAGGAACCTCAGGTCCAAAGGAATCAATCTGCTCCCAGCATTGTTGTTCTGTGGTATGAGGTCCCCATGTCTCTCTGCTCACTTCTCTCTTATATCTCAAATGATTGACTTAAGACATAATCTAATCTTGTAGATTGAATCCTGCCTCATTAACATAATACCACTAATCTCCCTCATTAACATCATAGAGGTAGAATTTATAACACATCAGATGACAAAATGGTGAACAATCACACAATACTGGAAATTGTGGCCTAACCAAGTATACACACATTTTGGGGGAACACAGTTAACTCCATAACATCCTCTCAACCATAAACAAATAGAAATCTGGTCAAATGTATGAAAAAACTGTTTTCAGACATGGGGTAACCAGCTGCACAGGACTGGGACCTCTGGAACAAGGAGAGCAAACAGTGAGACCCCTGTTGCCTGGCTTTCTCCAGGCTGTGGCAAAGTGAGGGAGGCAGAGGGGGAAGACCCATGCAGACACAGCAAACTTGCTGAGCTGAGGAGACAGAAAAAGGATTCATTGAAGCTTAGCATGCTAGATTTATAGGGCAGAGCACCAGAGGAGGGAGCTACACAATGAAGAAGCTGCAGAAATCGGGAGAGGGGTCACCTTGAGTCTTTGGCTGAATACTAAGCTGCTTATGTGTGGGTTTGAAACTCCATAACACCACACAGAAAAACAACTGAAAGCTATCTGAGCTGTAAGCTGAAAAATTCCCAGAGCTCACGTTAGCCAGAGTGAGAAGACTTCATAAAATACCTAAGGCATTCAGAAGAGAGCATTGACGCATAGAGACCCCAGAAGTATCATACGCTAGTAGCGGGGCTAAATTAGCCCTAATGCAGGATCCTCAAAGTGTGGCCCACATAACTCCTGGGAGTCCACAGACACTTTCTGCAAAGTCAAAAGTATTTTCGTAATAGTACCAAGATGTTATTCGTCTTTCTCACTGGGTTGATATTTGCATTAATGGTATAAAAGCAATATAAAATGGCTGGGGTCAAGGCAGTAGAATAGTAGCCATTGTATTCTTCACCAACGTGTTCACAGTTTGGTTTTAATTAAGAATTGTCCTTGATGAAGCAGTAAAACTTGTTAATCTTAGTAAATTTTGACCCTTGAGAACACTTTTTATCTATATATTCTGTGTGGTGAAATGGAAAGTACACATAAGCACTTTTGCCAGATACCAAATCATGATGGTTGTCTTGAGAAAAATTACTCATGAGTGTGGAGACTAGAAATCTATGTGAAACTAAAAATGTGGAAACTGAGGGCAACATTTCTGTCAAGTCTAGAGAACATGGCGAAACCTGGTCTCACACGGCAAATGTTTAAGATAAAATAACTAGCTTGTTTCTTTAAGTGTAATGAACCCTCTTAGAATAGCTCTACATTCCAGATAAACTGGCCTAGGCATTGACCCCTCTAACCTGCATAGTTTGTTTTCTTAGCCAAACACAGTCCTGAGGAAGAAAGGATTTCAAGAGACATTTTGATGAATTTCCAAAAGACTCATGGAAACCCTTGGACTTCCCTGAGTTTGTTTGTTCCTTGGACTATAAACACCCATACTGCCTCATCTCAGGTACAACACCTAGTCTCTTGCTATGTGTTGTCTAATTCATGAATTGTAGGATCGACTAATAAGTCTCTAGCATTCTTTTAACTCTTAGAAATAATTCAACATGAGATTGAACTGCAAGTGAAACTAGCCATTTTTTTCATGGACCACCATTATTACTTGAAAAGATGACTGACAGAAACTATGGTTTTACAGACTTGGGTATTTGGCAGAATCTTTCCTGAAAATGAGCAAGAGAGGCTGTCACTTGAAGGAAGACTACTGACAGTATTTTTGTCAATGATAAATTTTAAGCTCTCAAGCAAAAACCATAATTTTGAAAAACTTGTATCTACTACATTGAGCTTGGCAGTTTACCAATATTTCAAGAATTTTCTGATGAGATTATTGGTGATATTAACAAATGTGATTTTTAAAATATATTTTATAATGACATGGGTCAACATTTCGAAGATCTGCATGACTCAGTGAACAGATACTTTCAAATGACCAACATATTCTGTTAACAGGATCATGCAAGGGTAAAAGATCCATTCCAAGGGCAAGATAAACCAATGGATTTTAATTTAACAGAATATGAAAAGTTCATTGATACAGTTTCAGGTTCCACACTGCAACTATTTAAGAAATTACTACTTGTCAAACTTTTGGTGCGGCATCAAAGAAGTATATTCACAATGATCCTGTTTTTTTTTTTTTTTTTTTTTTTGGGGGGTGATGAAAAATTTTTGAAAAGAGTGGTGATGTTTGCACAACATTGTGAGTGTGATTAATGCCACTTGATTATGATTTGAATTTTTCAAATTTCAATTTTCACATTGAAAATGATTAAAATGGCAAATTTTATGTTGTGCACATTTTTACCACAATAAGAAAATACTACTCTTTTTTCCAACTGTGTGTATGTATATATGCATATTTTTTTCTTAATATCTCCAACCACAACATTTTGCTACAGATTGAGTGCAGAAGCAGATATGAGAATGCAGCAATTTTCTGTTAAGCTGGACATTTTTTTAAATAAAGAAAAGCGTAAAACAATGATGCTCTGTTCACTGAATTTTTTTGTTTTGGAAAATGTAGTTATTTTTCACAAAAAAAAAGATGCAACATAATACCCATTTATCATCTATTCAATATATGCAAATAAATGCTGTTTGCATTTAAATTGAGTATGAGAAATAAAACTATAAGAAAACAAAGGTGAATGATTAATGTAGTACCAAGCTTTTTAAAAACACCAAAAAACCAAACTAAGATGATAAATCTTGCATGCCAATGCTGAATGACTGGTGCATGTAACACCATCTGAGAAGATTTGTAAAGGTGCACCTAAACCTATGGAACCTTAACAATAATACAGGGGTGAGAAGTGACAATGCTTGCTGTGCATTTCCTCATCATGTCGTAAAGGAAAATACTGATAGATTTGATTACAGGGTAAGTTAAAACTTTTTTTTTAACAACAACAAACACCACATATAATTTAAAAGCAGACGGTAAATTCAGAAAACAATTATTTGTAATATACTGACCAGAGAAGTTTTTCTACAATATAGAAAGAGCTCCTTTGACATGAACCCTGATTAATTTTCACTCTGGAATACAGTGAAAGTACAGTTCATGCAGTCAGAAGATCTGAATTCTAGTCTTTGCTCTTCAATTACCTGTTTATATTATTGTCTTAGGCTGGGTTCTCTAGAGAAGCAAAACCAGTAAAGCGTATATATATCAAGGAAATAGCTCACACAATTGTAGAGGCTAAAACATCCCAAGTCCACAGATCAGGGTAGAGGCCTCTCCCAGTTCACGTAGCCACAGAAGCTTGTGAACCCAAGGTTGGCAGGTTGGAGAGGGGCTCCCGCTCACGGGCTGTGAAGGTCAATGAATTCCAAGATCAGCAGACAAGACCACAAGGTTTCTCCTGATTCATGTGGCTTCAGGGGCTGGCGAACCCAAGGTCGGCAGGTCGGGGAACCAGACTCACTTGCAGGCTGAGAAGTTCAACGAATTCCAAGATCAACAGGTCAGCTGCTAGCTCAAGTCCCACGAACTGGAGGTGAGACAACAAGAGGCAGCTGCTGAGTCTGAACAAGCCAAAAACCTTGGCAAGGCGAGCAGGCAGAAAGTAACCAGCGGAAGATAGAGAAATGAAACTGAGGGGGCAGTGAGCTGCCACAGGCCCCGCCTCTGCCAGTACTACTCAGCAGATTCCATCATGGGGATGATCACAACATTATACAACTGCTAAAGCACTGAGAATAATGGTCTAGCCAAGCTGACATACAATTTTAACCATCACAATTATGGTTATCATTAATTTTATTGTGGTAAAATACACCTAAAACAGTTGCCATTTTAACCCTTTAAAGTGTACAATTCAGTGACATTAATTAAATGCATGTTGTACAAACATCACCACTATCCATTTCCAGATGTTTTTCACCACCCTACACAAAAACTTAGCACCCCTTAAATAATAATTCCCTATTTATCCCTCCTCCCAGCAATCAGAAATATAATAAACTAATTTTAAGGATGTGCTAATTTACACTCCCACCAGTAATGTGCATGGTTAAGCAGTAGGAAGCATCATTTATTTCAAATATATATATATTTGAAAGTTTCATAGGTAACCACTAATAAACTTTAATCTCTATGCATTTGTCTATTCTAGATATTTTATATGTGTTCTTCTATGTCTGACCTATTTTACTTAGCATAATGTTCTCAAGGTTCATCAACGCTGTAACATGTATCAAAACTTCATTTCTTTTTATTGCTGAATAATATTCCATTGTATGTATATACCACATTTTTGTTTATCCATTCATCTATTGTTGGATGTTTAGGTTGTTTCCCAAGACTATTCTAAATAATGCTGCCATGAAAATTGGTGTACAAGTATCTGTTTGCATTCCTGCTTTCAATTCTTTTGGGTACAGATCTAGGAGTGGAACTGCTAGGTCATACAGAATTCTACGTTTAATTTTTTGAGGACACACCAAACTTTTCCAGAGCATTTGTACCATTTTATCATTAGCAATGCACGGGGTTCCGATTTCTCCACATCCTCACCAACGTCTATTATTTTCCCTGTTTCTAATAAAAGCCATCTCGTTGTGGTTTTGATTTGCATCTCCCTGATGACTAATGGAAGGGAACCCTGGTGGCACAGTAGTTAAGTGCTTGGCTACTAATCAAAAGGTCAGTGATTCAAACCCACCAGCCACTCCATAGGAGAAAGATGTGGCATTCTGCTTCTGTAAAGATTACCCAAAAAACCAAACCCATTGCCATCCTGTAGAGTTGCTATGAGTCTGAATCAACTGGATGGCAATAGGTTTTTTTTAATGACTAATGGGAGTCTCTGGGCAGTGTAAATGAAAAGATGGAGATTGGAGTCCACCCAGAGGTGCATCAAAAGAAAATCCTGGCATTCTGCTTCTGAAAAATCAGTCCTTGTAAACTCTATGGAGCACAGTTCTATTCTGACACTCATGGGGCTGCCATGAGTTGGAATCAACTCTATGGCAACTGGTAGTGGTGGTGGAATGCCTAATGAAGTTGAACATCTTTTTACGTGCTTATTGGCCATTTGTATATATTCTTTGGAGAAAAGTCTATTCAAGTCTTTTGCCCACTTTTAAATTGGGTTATTTGTCTTTATGTTGTTGAGTCATTACCTGTATTTTGACGGTGGCCTCACTAGGCCTCATTTTCCTCATTTGTAAAGTAGTGGTAAATTTTTCACCTAGCAAAGATCAAAAGTTTGTTAACACACTGAAACGAGCACTCTAATACATTGGTAGTGGGAATAAAATTGTTCAACCTCTATGGAAGGCAATTTGTCCATACTTACTGAAGTTATCAAATAGTGGTTATTCCTTGGTAGTGGGATTACAGGTGCTTTTGGTTTTATCTTAGATCTTTTCTGTTTTCCCTTTTTTTTTTTTCCAAAGAATGTGAATTATTAGCAATCAGAAATATAATAAACTAATTTTAAGGATGTGCTAATTTACACTCCCACCAGTAATGTGCATGGTTAAGCAGTAGGAAGCATCATTTATTTCAAATATATATATATTTGAAAGTTTCATAGGTAAAGAATTATATTTTTGACAGAAATGGGAAAAATGAAATCAGATCCCTATCTTCTCCCATACACAAAAAATCCACTTCAGGTGAACTATGAATCAAAATGGAAAATATAAAACTTTAAAACATTTAGTATAAAATATAGGTTAATATCTTTATAACTTTGACATGAGGAATGATTTCCTAAACAATTTACAGAAAAGAGCTAACCACAAAAGAAAAGATTAATAAATAGAACTATATTAAAATAATTACTTTATAAAAGAGGTTTTAAATAAAGAGACGAGTTAGAAACTGAGGGAAAATAATTGTAACAGATATAGCCAACAAAGGATTTATATCAAGAATTTATAAAATGCCTCAAATCATTCAGAGAAGGAAAAACAACCCAACAGAAAAAAATAAAAGTAAGTTATGTTTAGGAATTTTGCAGAAAAGGAAGCCATATCTCCAATAGATATTTTCTCAACCTCATTAGCAATCAAGGAAATGAAAATAAAGACTACAATGAAAAAAAAAATTCACTATTGTTTTAGTTCCATTATCAATGGCAGGTTATTCTCACATATTTGCTAACCAATTGTATTTCTTCCTGTGCTTAATCTCATCTGGAAAGATTTAGTTTACATGTAAAAAAAGTGGGGGGTGGCTATTATGGATTGAATTGTGCCCCTAAAAAATATGTGTTGTAAATCCTAGCATCTATGACTGTGGTTATAATCCCATTTGGGAATGGGTTGTCTTTGTTGTGTTAATGAGGCAGAAGTAGTGTAGGGTGTGTCTTGAGTCGATCTCCTTTGAGATATAAAAGAGATTAAACAAGCGAGAGAAGCAGAGATGAGGTAAGAGGGATGCCAAGCCACATGAAGACTGCCCAGAAGCAGAAGCTCAAAGAGACAGGGACCTTCCTCCAGAGCCAATAGAGAGAGAAAGCCTTCCCCTAGAGCCAGTGCTCTGAATTTGGACTTCTAGCCTCCTAAACTGTGAAAAATAAATTTCTGTTTGTTAAAGCCATCCACTTGTGGTATTTCTGTTATACAGCACTAGATAACTAAGACAGGAACTTTTAAAGATAATCAAATGTATGTCCAAACCATCAAAGTCATAGAATAACCATTTTTGAAATATTTGAGAACTAATTAAGACTCTGTTAGTATACTTCTTAGACATAACCAGTCATCTCACATAATAAGTTTTCTTGGTCTGAAGACTTAGGGTCATAGTTTCATGGGCCAATTCAGTCAACTGGCATAACACTGTTCATAAAGTTTACTTTCTACATCCTAATTTGGTGAGTAACATCTGCGGTCTTAAAAGCTTGGGGAAAGCCACCTAAGATACAACTATTGGTCTCTATTCCTCTGGAGCAAAAGGGAATGAAGAAAATCCAGAATCAGAGAAGGAACTGGAATACAGGACTCATTGTCTCCATGAATCATGACCTCCTCTACCTGAGACTAGAAGAAATAGATGGTCAGCTACCACTACTGAACATGTTGATCAGGGTCACAATGGATAGATCCTGATAGAAAGGGGAAAAAATGTGGAACAGAACTTCAAATTCTCAAAGAATCCAGACTTACTGAACCCATTGAGCCTGGAGGAATCCTCAAGACTATTGCCCTGAGATACTCTTTAAACCTTGAACAGAAACTTTCACCTCAAGTCACCTTTTAGCTGACTACCAGGATAGCTCAAAAATAAAGAATCTCATCCTTGAAAACTGCACTCTTTTAAAAACTATCCATGTAAGACCAAATGGACAACAGCTCTAAAGCATAGATGAGAAGTTTGGGAGGCTGTGAGACTAAATTAATGGGAGCAGAACAACTAAAATGCAAATAATGAGAATGTTCACACAAACTGAAGAATGTAACCAATGCCACTGAACATTATCTATAGAAACTGTTGAATAGGAACCTGTTTTGCTGTGTATACTTTCACCAAAAATACAAATAAACAAAAGACTCTTTGTTCTAAAGAAATAGGCATTATCTTTAATGTCTTCATGTTGAATTATTTTAGCTGGGCATTAATTTACAGTAATTTTTCATTGGTATTTTATATATTTCTACAAATAATCTACAAAGCTACAAATGATCTGTAGATGATTTTCAAGATGACCGCTATAATACAAATTATTAGTAATAATACGTAAGATGCTGTTTTGTCTTTCAAATGTGAATTTCTCATCTGTGATTCTCAAAGGCATCAGCTAGAGGTATTTAAAAGATATTTTTACTAAAATTACATGGGATGTTCTTTTTAAAACAAATATTTATTAAGTACCTACTGTGAGCCAAGCATTTTCATAATCTTGATCTACTAAAAATCATACAGTTAGTAAGTCTGACACACTTCACCTGTCTTCAGGTTCATTCTTCATTACAATCCACAACTCGTCTGTCAGTTTGTCAGACTGTGGTGGCTTGTGTGTTGCTGTGATACTGGAAACTATACAACCAGTACTTCAAATAACAGCAGGGTTACCCATGGTGGACAGGTTTCAGTGGATCTTCCAGACTAAGACAGACTAGGAAGAAGGACATAGCAATTTACTTCTAAAAAAATTGACCAGTAACAGTGTTATGAATAGCAGCAGAACATTGTCTGATACAGTGCCAGAAGATGAGCCCCTCAGGTCAGAAGGCACTCAAAATATGGCTAGGGAAGAGCTGCCTCCTCAAAGTAGAGTCAACCTTAATGACGTGGATGGAGTCAAGGCTTTGGAACCTTCATTTGCTGAGGTAGCACAACTTAAAATAAGAAGAAACAGCTGCAAACATCCATTAACAATACGAATTTGGAATGTATG
This sequence comes from Trichechus manatus latirostris, assembly GCF_000243295.1. Taxonomy (NCBI): domain Eukaryota; kingdom Metazoa; phylum Chordata; class Mammalia; order Sirenia; family Trichechidae; genus Trichechus; species Trichechus manatus. The sequence goes on along the minus strand of NW_004444292.1, from coordinate 546,343 downwards.
AAATATGAATCTAGGAAAATTGGAAGTCATCAAAAATGAAATGGAACTCACAAAGATCAATATCCTAGGCATTAGTGAGCTGAAATGGACTGGTGTTGGCCGTTTTGAATCAGACAATTATAGGGTCTACTACGCCAGGAAAGATAAATTGAAGATGAATGGCATCAAGTTCATCATCAAAAAGAAAGTTTCAAGATCGATCCTGAAGTACAACACTGTCAGCGATAGGATAATATCCATATGCCTACAAGGCAGACCAGTCAATACAACTATTCAAGTTTACACACCAACCACTAAGGCCAAAGATGAAGAAATTGAACATTTTTACCACTCTCTGCAGTTTGGAATTGATCAAACATGCAATCAAAATGCATTGATAATTACTGGTGATTGGAATGTGAAAGTTGGAAACAAAGAAGAAGGATTGGTAGTTAGAAAATATGGACTTGGTGATAGAAACAACATTGGAGACTGCATGATAGAATTTTGCAAGACCAACGACTTCTTCATTGCAAATACCTTTTTTCAGCACCATCAACGGTGACTATACACGTGGACCTCGCCAGACGGAATACACAGGCATCGAATAGACTACATCTGTGGAAAGAGATGATGGAGAAGCTCAATATCATCAGTCAGAACAAAGCAGTGGCCAACTGAGGAACAGACCATCAATTAGTCCTATGCAAGTTCAAGTTGAAGCTGAAGAAAATTAAAGCAATTCTGCGAGAGCCAGAGTACAGCCTTGAGTATATCTCACCTGAATTTAGAGACCATCTCAAGAGTGAATTTGAACACTAATGACCGAAGACCAGATGAGTTGTGGAATGACATAAAGGACATCACACATGAAGAAAGCAAAAGGTCATTAAAAAGAAAGAAAAGGAAAAAAAGATCAAAATGGATGTCAGAAGAAACCCTGAAACTTTCTCTTGAACATAGAGTAGCTAAATTGAAAGGAAGAAAATGATGAAGTAAAAGAGCTGAACTGAAGATTTCAAAGGGTGTCTCAAGAAGACAAAGTAAAGTATTATAATGAAATGTGCAAAGATGATGTCCCTGATGTCATTCCAAAACTCACCTGGTCTTCGGTCATTAGTGTTAATGCATCAAATCTATTCTTGAGATGGTCTCTAAATTCAGGTGGGATATACTCAAGGTCATACTTTGGCTCTTGTGGACTTGTTCTAATTTTGTTCAACTTCAACTTCAACTTGCATATAAGCAATGGATGTTCTGTTCTGCAGTCGGCCCACGCCTTGTTCTGAATGATATTGAGCTTTTCCATTGTCTCTTTCCACAGATGTAGTCGATTTGATTTCTGTGTATGCCATCTGGCGAGGTCCACGTGTATAGTCGCTGTTATGTTGTTGGAAAAAGGTATCTTCAATGAAGTTGTTGATCTTTCAAAATTCTACCATGTGATCTCTAGCATCATTTCTGTCATCAAGGCCATGTTTTGCAACTAACAATCCTTCCTCTTTGTTTCCAATTTTTGCATTCCAATAGCCAGTAATTATCAATGCATCTTGATTGCATGTTTGATCAATTTCAGACTGCAGAAGTTGGCAAAAATCTTCAATTTCTTCATCTTTGGCCTTAGTGGTTGGTGTGTAAATTTGAATAATACTCGTATTAACTGGTCTTCCTTGTAGGCATATGGATATTATCCTAGGACTGACAGCTTTGTACTACAGGATAGATCTTGAAATGTTCCTTTTGAAGATGAATTCGATGCCATTCCTCTTCAATCTGTCTTTCCTGGCATAGCAGACCTATAAAACCAAAACCAAACCAAACCCGTTGCCATCGAGTTGATTCCAACTCATAGCGACCCTATAGGACAGAGTAGAACTGCCCTATACAGTTTCCAAGGAGTGCCTGGTGGATTTGAACTGCTTACCTTTTCGTTAGCAGCCGTAGCTCTTAACCGCTACTCCACCAGGGTTTCCTAGCAGACCATATGATTGTCTAATTCAAAATGGCCAATACAAGTCCATTTCTGTTCATTAACGCCTAGGATATCGATGTTTATGTGTGCCATTTCATTTTTGATGACCTCCAATTTTCCTAGATTTATACTTAGTACATTCCACGTTCCAATTATTAATGGATATTTGCAGCTGTTTCTTCTTATTTTGAGTCATGCCACATCAGTAAATGAAGGACCTGAAAGCTTGACTCTATCCACATCATTGAGGTCAACTCTACTTTGAGGAGGCAGGTGTTCCCCAGTTGTATTTTGGTGCTTTCCTACCTGAGGTGCTCATCTTCTGACACTGTATCAGACAATGTTCTGCTGCTATTCATAAGGTTTTCACTAGCCAATTTTTTCAGAAGTAGATGGCCAGGTCCTTCTTCATAGTCTGTCTTAGTCTGGAAGCTTAGCTGAAATCTGTCTAGCAAGGGTAACCCTCCTGGTATTTGAAATACCTTGGCAAAGATTCCAGCATCACAGCAACAGGAAAGCCACCACAGTACAACAAACTGACAGACACATGGTGGCATTGATCATTAGGGAGGTGCAAATCAAAACTAGAATGAGATACAATCTCATCCCTGAAAAAAAAAAAAAAAAAAAACTACAACATACAATCTCACCCTGCAGAAAACAACAAATGCTGATGAGGTTGTGGGCAGATTAGAACTCTTATACACTGCTGGTGGAATTGTAAAATGGTACAACCACTATGGAAATTGGTATGGGGCTTCCTCAAAAAACTAGAAACAGTTACACCAATGAAGAGAACGACAAAAAGGAAATCAGGAAAACAGTACCATTTATAATAGCCCCTAAAAAAATAAAATATTTAGGAATAAATCTAACCAGTGAAGTAAAAGACTTATAGAAAGAAAACTACAAAACACTACTTCAAGAAACCCAAAGGGATCTACATAAATGGAAAAACATACCATGCTCATGGAGAGGCAGACGCCACATTATGAAAATGACAATTCTACCCAAAGCAATTTACAAATACAA
>NW_004444292.1:501320-541474 GCF_000243295.1 Trichechus manatus latirostris | reverse complement strand
AAAAACACCAGACTTACTGGCCTGACAGAGACTGGAGAAACCACGAGAGTATGGCCCCCAGACACCCTATTAGCTCAGTAATGAAGTCACTCCCAAGGTTCACTGTTCAGCCAAAGATTAGACAGCCCCATAAAACAAAACGAGACTAATGGGGCACAACAGCCCAGGGACTAGGACTAGAAGGTAGGAGGGGACAGGAAATCTAGTCATAGGGAACCTAAGGTTGAGAAGGGACAGTGTTGATATGTCATGGGGTTGTTAACCACTGTCGTAAAACAATATGTGTACTAACTGTTTAATGAGAAACTATTTGTTCTGTAAACCTTCATCTAAAGTACAATTTAAAAAAAGAATAAAAAAAACTAGAAATAGAAATACCCTATGATCCAGGAATCCCACTCCTAGGTATATATCTTAGAGAAATAAGAGCACTGACACAAATAGACATATGGACACCCATGTTCATTGCAGCATTATTCACAGTAACAAAAAGATGGAAACAACCTAAGTGCCCATCAAAGGATGAATGGATAAAAAAAATGTGGTGATACATACAGTGGAATACTATGCAACAATTAAGAATAATGGTGAGTTTATGAAACATAACATGGATGAATCTGGAGGAGAGTATGCTGAGTGAAATAAGTCAATCACAAAGGGCAAATATTGTATTATACCATTTTCATAAAAAGTCAAGAATAGGTGTACATACAGTAAGCAACATTCTTTGATGGTTACCAGGAAGAGGATAGGGAAAGAGGGAGAATCACTTACTAGATAGATAGTAGACATGTATTAATTCTGGTGAGGGGGAAGAAAATATACAATATGGAGGAAGTCAGCACAATGTGACCAAGGTAAATGAAGACACTGAGAAGTACGTAAGAATAAAGGACAACTACGGTAAATGAGGCCTAAGGCGCATCTGATGCAAGCCATGTTATTTTCAATCACCTCATATGCATGCAAAAGCTGGACAATGAATAAGGAAGACCAAAAAAGAATGGATGTCTTTGAATTTTGATGTTGATGAAGAATATTGAATATATCATGGACCACCAGAAGAATGAAAAAGTCTGTCTTGGAAGAAGTACAGCCAAAATGGTCACATAAACCATAGACTTCATCAACCTAAGACCAGAAGAACTAGATGGTGCCTGGCTACCACCAATGATCACCCTGACAGGGAACACAACAGAGAGTCCCTGATGGAGCAGGAGAAAAGTAGGGTGCAGAACTCAAATTCTAGTAAAAAGACCAGACTTAATGGTTTGACTGAGACTGGAAGGACCTTGAAACACATGGCCCCTGGACTCTCTGTTAGCCCAAAACTAAAACCATTCCTGGAGCCAACTCTTCAGACAAAGATTAGACTGGACTATGGGACATAAAATGATACTGGTGAAGAGTGTGCTTCTTAGCTCAAGTAGGTACATGAGACTAAATGGGCAGCTCCTGTCTGGATGTGAGATGAGAAGGCAGAGAGGGTCAGGAGCTGGTTGAATGGACACGGCAAATCTAGGGTAGAAAGGAGGAGTGTGCTGTCACAGTATAGGGAGAGGAGTTAGGGTCACATAACAATGTACGTATAAATTTTTGTATGAGAGACTAACTTGAATTGTAAACTTTCACTCAAAGCACAATTAAAAAAAAAAAGAAGAAGTACAGCCAGAATGCTCCTCAGAAGCGAGGATGGTGAGACTTCATCTCACATACTTTGGACACGTTATCAGGAGGGACCAGTCTCTAGAGAAGGGCATCATGCTTGGTAGAGGGTCAACAATGAAGTGGAAGACCATGAGATGGATTGACACAATGGCTGCAACAATTAGATCCAACATAGCAATGACTGTGAGGATGGCCAGGACCAGGCAGTGTTTTGTTCTGTTGTTCATAGGGTCGCTATGTGTCGGAATCCATGGGAACAACAGGTTTGGTTTACTACCGTAGTTGCAGAATTGTATATATTTTATAATTTACTATTGTTGTTGTTAGGTGCTGTAGAGTTGATTCCTACTCATAGCAACCCTATAGGACAGAGTAGAACTGTCCCATAGGGTTTCCAAGGAGCGGCTGGTAGATTCAAACTGCCAACCTTTTAGTTAGCAGCTGTAGCTTGCTGTAGCTCTTAACCACTGTGCCACCAGGACTCCAACAACAGAAATAGCAACTAAAACTTTGCGAGCGGTTACATAGGTAGATATGCATGCTATACAGGCGTGGGAGGGTATATAGGAGTATGTGTGTGCATGTATAGGTATAGTTGTAGGCATATATATACATATTTGTATATGCTGCATATATATTCGTATATATAATAGAGCACATAGGGGACACAGTTATGGAAACTTCTTAGACATATCCAAACACCCTGTGGGACTTGGATTCCGGGCTTGAAGACTAAGGATCATAGTCTTGGGGGACATCTAGCTCAATTGGCATACCATAGTTCATAAAGATAATGTTCTATGTCCTAGTTTGGTGAGTAGTGTCTGGGGTCTTAAAAGCTTGCGAGCAGCCATCTGAGATACAACTATTGATCTCTTCGTGTCTAGAGCGAAGAAGAGTGAAGGAAGCCAAAGACTCAAGGACGAAATTAGTCCACAGGACACATGGCCCACACAAACCACAGACTTCTCTGGCTTGAGACAAGAAGAGCTAGTTGATGCTCGGCTACCACTAAGGATTGCTCTGACCAGGGATACAATAGATGGTCCTAGTTAGAATGGGAGAAAAATGTAGAACAAAACTCAAATTCATAGAAAAGACCAGACTTACTGAACTTATAGAGACTGGAGGAACCCCCAAAACTATTGCTCTAAGACGCCCTTTTAACGTGGAACTGAAGCCACTCCTGGAGGTCACCTTTCAGCCAAATAATAGATTGGCTTATAAAATAAAGATTAACACCCATGAGAAATGTGCTTCTTAGAACAATCAACTATAGGAGACCAAATGGACAACACTTGCCAAAAGCAAAGATGAGAAGGCAAGGAGGGGTAGGGAAACTGGAGGAATGGAAACAGGGAAGGTAGAGTGGAAATGGGAGAGTGCTGACACATTGCAAGGATAGCAACCAACGTTACGGAACAAATTGTTTTTAAATTGTTGAATGGGAAGCTAATGCGCTGCGTAAACTTTCACCTGAAACACAGCAAATGTTCAAAAATAAATAATAATGACTGTTTCTTAATCACTTTTTTTAATTTTTTTTATTGTAGTAATTAAATGAAGTTTACATTTCAAGTTAGTCTCCCATACAAAAATTTTTTTTGCATACATTGTTACGAGACCCCAATTGCTCACCCCATTCTGCGACAGCACACTCCTCCTTTCCGCCCCTGATTCCCCATGACCATTCAACCCGCTCCTAACTCTCTCTGCCTTCCCATCTCACCTCCGGACAGAAGCTGCCCCTTTGGTCTCTTGTATCTACTTGACTCAGAGGCACACTCTTCACCAGTATCACTTTATGTCCCACAGTCCAGTCCAATCCCTGTCTGAAGAGTTGGCCTCGGAAATTGTTTTAGTTCTGGGCTGATAGAAAGTCCAGGGGCCATTTTTATACTATAAATCACTTCAAAATCTCTTCAGAGGTAGATAGAGCATACATTACAAAAAATATATAAAAAGTTAAATGCAACTGGAAAAAGAAAGAAAAAGCCAACTAGATATTTCCATTTGAAAATACTACTACCACGAGCCACCCAAACTCAACATTTCCAAAGCAGCATGTAGTATATCTCCCACTCCCTCGGCTCCCACCAGATCCTTCTCCTTGGCTCCCTGATTCAGTGAATTGCAACATCATCTATCCAAATTTTCCCAAGCCACAATCCTCTTTGATGGCCTAGAACCCTCACACTCCCTCATCCCTATAGACAAGTAATCAAGCTTTTAAACATTGCCATAACAGAAATACCACACATGGGTGGCCTTAAAGAACAGAAATTTATTTTCTCATAGTTCAGGAGGCTAGAAGTCTGAATTCAGGGTATGGTCTAGGGGGAGGTCCTTCCTTGCTGATAGTCCCAGGACCTCCTTGGTGCTCCTTGGAGTCTGTCTTTTTCCTGTGTGTCTCTATGTCTAGTCTGTTCTTTTTGTAAGATACCATTTAGAAGTGATTAGGTTTAGGACCCGCCATACTTGTGTAACATCTAATTAACATAACAAAAGCAAACCCCTATTTTCAAACAGGGTCATATTTACAGGTACAGGGGTTAGGACTTCAATACATGTTTTAGGGGGACACAATTAAATCCATAACAAACATTATTAAAAATCTGTACATATATCTCAGTCTCTAATTTTACCACTTTAGCTCAAGCACTGTCATCAGTTTTCTGGATTAGAGTCCCAGTCTCCCTGAATCTAATCTTGGGTTTCCCTAATCCATTGTCCACACTGATGTCACTGATCTGTAACTCTATAATGGCTCTCTTCTCTCATTTTGCTAGCCTGTATTTATCCAAGACTAAATTCAGTTTCTCTCTCCTCATGAAAGATTTCCATAACTCTTTATACTAAATTGTTGTTGTTAATTGCCATCGAGTTGATTCTGACTCCTGGCAACCCTATGTATTACAGAGTAGAACTGCTTCATAGGATTTTCTTGGCTCTAATCTTAATAGAAGCAGATCACCAGGCTTTTCTTTCATGGTGCCACTGGGTGGGTTCCAACTGCCAACCTTTAGGTTAGCAGTTGAGTGCAAACCGTTTGTGTCACCTAGGGGCCTTTAAACTAAATAACGATCCTCTTTTATGTGCTCTTATAGCACCTGACTCTTCCTCTAGCATTGCATCCATTATACAATGTTGTAATTCTTTGTTAAAAAAAAAAAAACGATCTGTCACTTAGTCTGTAAGTCCCCTAAAATCAGGGACAGTATCTGTCTTGTTTGTCTTTTTCCCCCGAACTGAACATATTCTTTGGCACTATGGCACCTAGTGGGTTTTAATAACTATTTATTGAATAAATGACTAAATGACTGAATGAGATAGATATTATTATCCCCATTTTGAAGATGTGGAATCTGAAACAAGTTAATTGCTCAAGGTCACATAGCCTGTAAATGGCTCGGCCAAAATTTGATTCCAGATCTTAGATGTGCTCTCTGCCTCTGCATATCTTCTTGGCATAAAATAAGACTTAAGGATGAATGAAAGTTAGGTGAATACGTAATTGCAGGTTTAATCTGGGCTGCTGTATCGTAAACATATACCCATCTCCTGGGTACCTGGAGCCACAGTGCTGACCATTGGCCAAACCTGAATGAAATGTACAAAGTAGTGATGAATATACTCCTGTGCTAGGATAGCAGTCCCTGGGTGGTGCTAACAGTTGAGACACTTGGCTACTAACCAAACCGTTTGATCTCCGAGTCCACCCAGGCCTTAGAAAAAAGGCCTGGCGATGAAAAATCAGCCATTAAAAACCCTATGGAGCACCGTTCTACTCTGACACACATGGGGTCACCATAAGTCCAAATTAACTTGACAAGAACTGGTTTTTGGTGCTAGGATATCAGACAGAGAGCAACCTGTATCAGCCTGCCAGCCTTGTTTATAGGAAATGAATAGATTATGTTGTGCATCTGTTTTCGATTATGTTCTTAGTTTTTGCTATTGAGCCTGGTTATGCAGACTTGTTTTGATTCTGTGACCAGAAGAGTATAAAAACTCCTCCTCAGACAAGACAGTGACTCCTCTGAAACCAAGAGAACTTGCACATAATCCAAGATGGAGTGAGTCCTGTGTAATGAGAAAGGACCTGGGAGCCTTGCCTGCAAGTCTCAGACCTTTCCCATGTTTGCCTGTGCTTTCTTTCTCCTGCTGTGCCTGGGGTACGCAGTAGAGTCCCATGAGTCCTCTCTATTATTCAACCTGTGTAAATGCTGCAGTGAATTAGGAAGGTAAGTTAAAAGATATCTAAGAAACAACAACTCAGAATGAAAAGAAAGAAAAGAAGTACAATAGGGGTAAATGGCTTGACTTTGAATCTCACCTTTTTCACTTAATAGCTCAACAGTCCTCATATGAGTTACATAACTAACCTCTCTGATCTTCCTTGTCTATAAAGAAAGGAAAAATAATACCTAGTTTGCAGTATTGTTAATAGAATTAAAAGAATTAATGTATAAAGCACCTGGCACATTAAAAGCATTCAACAGGCTGTAGCTACTTCATTGTAAAGGCTTTGGATGCAGAGTCTTCAGAGCACTTCTTCACTTACCTTTTCATGTAAGTTCTCAGTTTTGTCCCACTTTTTAAAGTCAGAATCCAGTGCAGAAAATGGATCAGAATCAGTGGATTCTAGTATTTACTGAAAGGCTGAATAAATAAGCTTGAACTGATAAGAATAATATACAGTATAACCTGCAAAAGCCAGAACCTGTGTAAGGTGGAAACCTGCCGGAAAAGGAAAACTCAAATATTTTCCACTAACAGAGAGCCGTAGAAAAGTGGTAAGACTGCACCCTGTCAAAGGTGGAATGAAAAACTTCTGAGACCTAGAAAAATAAGACAGTCCTCTCGAGTTCTGGCTCTCACAGTTTTCACTGTATAACATATAATTGTGTTGCACAGTGGTTAAGTGCTTGGCTGCTAACGGAAACATTGGCATCTCAAACCCACCAGCTGCTCTTCGGGAGAAAGATGTGGCAGTCTGCTTCCCTAAAGATTTACAGCCTTGGAAAACCTATGGGGCAGTTCTACTTTGCCCTATAGTGTTGACATGAGTCAGAATCAACTCGAAGGGAATGGTTTTTCATACATAATAATGAATGACCCTCCTATACAAGGAGCTTCCATAATTAAAGACTTTGATTTTCTCTTGGTGACAACTGACAGAAACGTATATAATTCTGGCAATTAGAGCATGCTAATGGTGCAAACGGTAGTTGAGTGGAACTCAGTCAGCAGCTCTGCAGCAGAAAGGCCTGGCAATCTGCTTTTGTAAAGATTACAACCAAGAAAACCCTACGGAGCAGTTCTACTCTGTAACACACGGGTGGTCATGAGTCAGCATCAACTCCACTGCAATGAGTTTGGTTTTATAGTGTACCAACAAAAATGTTAATTTATTGATTGATTCAATGACAATTTATTAGGTATTTTCCTCAGCGCGGCACTTTGCTGAGCTCTGGGAATAGAGCTGAGTGACCCAGGACACTTCACTGCACCGCTCGGCCAGAACTAGTCACAGATTCCATTCAACAGTGTTATTAATGCCGAAGTACAGGGGACTGCTGGCCCACAGAGCCCGAGGATTCAGAAAAGCCTCTAGAGGAGGAGCGCTTTAAGCGTTTTGGGTGACTCTGCCTGGGAAAGCAGCTGCTGGCCCGCGGAGAAAGCGGACAAAGAGGAAAAGAACAGAAAGGAGAAAGGGAGGAGGCAGAAGGAGAGAAGGAGATAGAGAAAGGGTGGGCGAGAAGGGGAAGGGGAAGAGTAAAGAGGGAAGGGGAGGGAAGGAGGAGGGAGATAAGGAAGGAAAGGGAGATGGAGAGGGGAAGAGAGGAGGGGTGCGGAGACAGGAAGACGGAGGGAGGGGGAGACAAGGGAGAGGGAGAAAAGAGGGATAAGGGGGGAGGCGTTTCGGGGGTCGCTCAGGTGCCCCAGCAGTCTTGGCCCACGTTAGGAAAAGGCCCCTCCTCGGTTAAGCAGTATGAGGGTAGCAGGTTGGAAGGTAGCACGCTGTCGCCTAAGGCGTAGGACCTGGGCGTGCTCAGGCCGAGCAGACGGTACCTGGAGGCGGTGGCTCTTCAAGTCTGGTCGTACCGGGCCCAGCTGAGTATGGTGGGCGGGGCAGGCAGGCTTGGAGCAGGAGACCCAAAGAGCGAGCCAAGTCAGCGGCTCCCGGCTTCCATTCGCCTTCAGGGCTCCCCCAGTCAAACTTCTTGTTAGGCCTGTGCTCTGAACACAGGAATGGACCACGTGGCGCCTCGCCGCGCCGCGGCCCGCGGGCACCTTGAGGAATCGCTGCTCATAGAGAACGCCGCGGCGCCGCGGGTCATTGACTCGGGGCTCCGCCCTCCCCCTAGAAGCTGCTCTCTGTCCAAGAAGTGAATGGCATCCTCTTACATGTGGCACCCTGGGGCACTGAGCAGACCAACGTATTCACAAATGCCAAAGCACTCTGCAAAACGAGTGAAAATCTAAGATGCCAGTGGAACCTGTAACTTTATCGGTAAGCAGAGCTTCACCCCCAGAAGAAAATTGATTCAGGACTAGTTTTTAAACTTTGAATGGAGGCATTTGAGGGAAAGAATGCAAAGAGGAGAAGACCATTATTCATATAAAGGAGTAGAATATAAATCTGAATCGAGTTACAGACACAGTAAAAAACCAGCCCTAATTAATCATAATAATAGAAGAATCTTTTATGTTTAGAATCCTAAAGTTCTTTCTTTGGCACTACCTTTGTTATGGATTGAATTGTGTCCCCCCAAAAAATGTGTGTATTAGTTTGGCTAGGCAGTGATTCCCAGTGTTGTGTGGTTGTCCTCCATGTTGTGATTGTAATTTTACATTAAAAGAGGATTAGGGTAGGATTGTCACATCCCTGATCCAATGTATAGGGAGTTTCCCTGGGGTGTGGCCTGCACCACCTATGGAAAGAGAACCAAGCAGAAAATTGGGGACCTCATATCATAAAAAAGAAGTACTGGGAGCAGAGCACCTCCTTTAGACCTGAGGTTCCTGTGCTGAGACGCTCCCAGACCAGGGGAAAATTGATGATGCAGACCTGCGTCCACAGCCAACAGAGAAAGCCTTCCCCTGGAGCTGATGCCCTGAATTTGGACTTGTAACCTACTAGACTGTGAGAGAATAGATTTCTCTTTGTGAAAGCCATCAACTTGTGGTATTTCTGTTAGAGCAGCACCAGATGACTAAGACAACCTTCTTGTCTTGTTTTTTGCCTGTTCAATGGCCTGAATGAAGAGGAATCTCACCCATTTTACCAGGGATTGGGAGATACGGGACTTCCTAATGCCTTTCAACATTGCCAGTTACCTCCTTAAGGAAAGTCTTATATTTCAAATAAGGGGAGATAAACAATTTCCTCAGGCTTACCAATTATGAACACAAAGCAGTGTTCTGTACTCAAATAAATAAGCAAATATGAGGAATCATGAAAGGGCTTGGTATTCAGGGGAGGAGAAAGAAGTTTAGAAAGGAAAATAAAAGATGAGATTAGAAGTGATCAGAGATGAAGCTGGCTAGTCAATCTCCTTGCATACCACACTGAGTGCTTTGGACTGGATGCTGTAGGACAGGAAGCCAAAGCAATACTGAGGATTCAGAATAGGCAAGGCTTCCCTTATTTTTTAGGAAAATAACTACGATAGTAGAGCAGAGGATGGACTGCAGTGGAGACACAGATACCAGGGAGAAAGAGCAGGTATAGGAAATGATTGTGAAAGCGTAAGATATGGTTAGGGCTTGGACCAAGGCAACTGTGGAAATGCAGAAGAAAGGCTTAGTTCAGGAAAAAGTGCTTAGAGGAAAACTTCATAGGATTTGATCCTGATTGGCTTGACAGTGGGAAGGTGGGAAGAGGAGAGCCAAGATGGTAAGACAGAGCCACGAACGTGAGCAAGGCACCAGGATCACTAATGTGTTTATCAAATAATATTTCAAGTGAACAATTAAAATTAGAACACAGGAAAATGAGGCATACTGAGATGAAGTTGTCATTGGGTGCTGTCGAGTCAGTTCTGATTCAGAGCGACCCTGAGTACAGCAGAAACACTGACCAGTTATGCACCATCCTCACAATCATTGCTATGTTTGAGACCATTGTTGCAGCCACTGTGTCAATCCATCTCATTGAGGGTCTTCCTCTTTTTCGTTGACCCTCTCCTTTACCAAGCATGATGTCCTCCTGATAACATGTCCAAAGTACGTGACACAAAGTCTCCTCATCCTCACTTCTAAGGAGCATTCTGGTTGTACTTCTTCCAAGACAGATTTATTCATTATTCTGGCAACACCATAATTCAAAAGCATCAATTCTTCAGTCTTCCTTATTCATTGTCCAGCTTTTGCATGCATATCAGGAGATTGAAAATACCATGGCTTGGGTCAGGTCCACCTTAGTCCTCAAGGTGACATGTTTGCTTCTTAACACTTTAAAATATCTTTTGCAGCAGATTTGCCCAATGTAATGCATTGTTTGATTTCTAGACTGCTGCTTCCATGAACATTGATTGTGGATCCAAGTAAAATGAAATCCTTGACAACTTCGGTCTTTTCTCCATTTATCATAGTGTTGCTTATTGGTTCAGTTATGAGGATTTTTGTTTTCTTTATGTTGAGGTGTACTCCATACTGAAGACTGTAGTCTTTGATTCAAATCCTCTTCACTTTCAGCAAGCAAGGTTGTGTCATCTGCATATCACAGGTTGTTAATGAGTCTTCCACCAATCCTTCACATAGTCCAGCTTCTCATATTATTTTCTCAGCGTACAGATTGAATAAGTATGGTGAAATAATATAACACTGATGCACAACTTTCTTAATTTTAAACCACACAATATCCCTTTGTTCTGTTAAATGACTGTCTCTCGGTCTATGTATAGGTTCCTCATGAGCAAAATTAAGTATTCTGGAATTCCCATTCTTCTCAGTGTTATCCATAATTTTGTTATGATCCACATAATTGGATGCCTTTGCATAGTCAATAAAACACAGGTAAACATCTTTCTGGTATTCTCTGTTTCAGCCAAGATTCATCTGACATCAGCAATGATATCCCTCTTTCCACATCCTCTTCTGAATTCAGTTTCAATTTCTGGCAGTTTCCTGTTGATATACTGCTGCAACCATTTTTCAATGATCTTCAGCAAAATTTTACTTGTATGTGATATTAATGATATTATTCGATAATTTTTGCAATCTGTTGGATCACCTTTCTTTGGAATGGGAATAAATATAGATCTCTTCCAGTCAATTGGCCAGGTAGTCGTCTTCCAAATTTCTTGGCATAGATGGGTGAGTACTTCCAGCATTGCATCTGTTTGTTGAAACATTTCAATTGGTATTCCATCAATCCGTGGAACCTTGTTTGTCTCCAATGTTTTCAGCGAAGCTTGGACTTCTTCCGTCAATATCATTGGTTCTTGATCATATGCTACATCCTGAAATGGTTGAACCTTGACCAGTCATTTTTGGTACAGTGACTCTGTGTATTTCTTCCATCATCTTTTGATGCTTATTACATCATTCATTATTTTGCCCATAGAATCCTTCAGTATGGCAACTCGAGGCTTGAATTTTTTCTTCAGTTTTTTCAGTTTGAGAAATGTTGAGCATGTTCTTTCCCTTTTGTATCCTTTCACCATACTTATTCAATTTGTATGCTGAGCAAATAATTCAAGAAACTGGAGTGTATGAAGAAAAACGGGACATCAGAATTGGAGGAAGACTCATTAAGAACCTGAGTTATGCAGATGACACAACCTCACTTGCTGAAAGTGAAGAGGACTTGAAGCACTATAGATGAAGCTCAAAGATCACAGTCTTCCTTATGTATTACACTTCAACATAAAGAAAAAAAAATCTTCATAACTGGACCAATAAGCAACATCATGATAAAAAGAGAAAAGATTGAAGTTGTCAAGGATTTCATTTTGCTTGGATCCACAACCAACGCCCATGAAAGCAGTAGTCAAGAAATCAGACAACACATTGCATTGGGCAAAACTGCTGTTAGAGATCTCTATAAAGTGTTAAAAAGCAAAGATGTCACTTTAAGGACTAAGGTGCGCCTGACCCAAGCCATGGTATTTTCAATCACCTCATATGCATGTGAAAGCTGGACAATGAATAAGGAAGACAGAAGAAGAATTGATGCCTTTGAATTATGGTGTTGGCAAAGAATATTGAATACACCATGGACTACCAAAAGAATGAACAAATCTGTCTTGGAAAAAGTACAGACAGAATGCTCCTTAGAACAGAGGATGGTGAGACTTATATACTTCGGACATGTTATCAGGAGGGACCAGTCCCTGGAGAAGGACATCATGCTTGGTGAGGGTCAGTGAAAAAGAGGAAGACCCTCAACGAGATGGATTGACACAGTGGTTGCAACAGTGGGCTCAAACATAGCAACGAACCATGAGGATGGTGCAGGACTGGGCAGTGTTTCGTTCTGTTGTACATATAGGGTTGCTATGAGTGGGAATCCACTCTCCGGCACCTAACAACAACAATGGTTAATGAGGCGCCCTGGTTATACTCTTTAGTAAGTGCTTCAAGTCCTCTTCATGTTCAGCAAGCAAGGTTGTGTCATCTGCATATCGCAAGTTGTTTATGAGTCTTCCTCCAGTCCCGATGCTGTGTTCTTCATATAGTCCAGCTTCTCGGATTATTTGCTCAGCATACAGATTGAATCAGTATGGTGAAAGGATACAACCCTGACACACACCTTTCCTGACTTTAAAACACACAGTATCCCCTTGTTCTGTTTGAACCACTGCCTCTTGGTCTCGGTAGAGGTTTCTCATAAGCACTATTAAGTGTTCTGGAATTCCCATTCTTCACTACATTATCCATAATTTGCTATGATCCACACAGATGAATGCCTTTGGGTAGTCAATAAAACACAGGTAAACATCTTTCTGGTATTCTCTGCTTTCAGCCAGGATCCATCTGACATCAGCGATGATATCCCTGAACAAGGTTGGCAGTTCGAATCCACCAGCCGCTCCTTGGAAACCCTATGTGGCAGTTCTACTCTCTTACAGGATGTCTATTAGTTGAAATCGACTGCATGGCAACGGGTTTGATTTGGTTTCGTAATGGCTAATGATCGTGAGCATCTCTTCATATGTTTGTTAACCACCTCAGTGTCTTCTTTGGTGAAGTGTCTGTTCATCTTCTTTGCCCATTTTCTTAATTGGATTGTTAGTCTTTTTGTTGTTGAAAAGTTTTCTATATAATTTAAAGTTTAGACCGTTGTCAGATATGCCATTGCCAAAATTTTTCCCAGTCTGTGGTTTCTTTTTACTCTTTTGGTTAAGTCTTCTGATGAGCATACGTATTTAATTTTTAGGAGGTCCCAGTTATCTAGTTTATCTTCTGTTGTTTGTGCATTTTTAGTTATGTTTGATAGTGTATTTATGCCATAGATTAGGACCACTTGTTTTGTTACTATGTTATCTTCCAGGAACTTTGTAATTTCAGGTTTAATATTTAGGTCTTTGAACCATTTTGGGTTAGTTTTGTGTGTGGTGTGAGGATGTATCCTATTTCATTTTTCTGCAAATTGATATCCAGTTTTACCAGCAACATTTGTTAAAGAGACTATCTCTTTTCCATTGAATTGACTTCCACCCTTTGTCGAAGTTCAGCTTTCCATAGCTGAATGTATATACTTCTAGGTTCTCAATTCTGTTCCATTGGTTTATGTGTTCTGTCATTATACCAGTACCAGGTTGTTTTGACTACTGTGGCTGTACAGTAAGTTCTGAGACCAGAAAGTGTGAGGCCTCCTACTTTGTTCTTCTTTTTCAACAATGCTTTAGCTATTTGGGGCCTTTTTCCTTTCCATATAAAGTTGGAGATTAGTTTTTCCATTTCATTAAATAATGTTGTTGGGATTTGAATCAGGATTGCATTATATCTATAGATTGCTTTGGGTAGTATTGGCATTTTCACAATGTTAAGTTTTGAATCCATGAGCATGGTATGTTTTTTCGATTTATGTAGATCTCTTTTGGTTTCTTGCAGTAATGTTTTGTAGTTTTCCTTGTATAAGTCTTTTACATCCCTGGTTAGATTTATTACTAGGTATTTTATCCTTTTAGGGGATATTGTAAATGGTATTGTTTTCTTGATTTCCTTTTTGAAGTTCTTGTTAGTGCAGAGGAATCCAACTGATTTTTGTATGTTGATCTTGTATGCTGATACTTTGCTGAAATTTTCTATTAGTTCCAGTAGTTTTCTTGTGGATTCTTTGGGGTTTTCTGTGTATAAGATCATATCACCTGTGAATAGGAATAGTTTTACTTCTTGCTTACCAGTTTGGATGCCCTTTATTTCTTTCTCTTGCCTTATTGCTCTGGCTAGGACCTTTAGCACAATGTTGAAATAAGAGTGGTGATAAAGGGCATCCTTGTCTGGTTCCCGTTGTCAAGGGGATGTATTTCTTCATTAACTCCATATTCTACAGGAAGATTCAAGCCCTTAGGGCCCGGTAACACTGTCTCCTCTCTTTGTCCATCCATTATGAAGATGGTAGTGGCTTCCTGGTGTTACCAATCTTTGAATTACATCAGTATTTCCTGTTTGGCCTCATTACTCTTCCATTACCTCCTCCCATACCAGATCATACAGAATCTTAAGCAATGTTTCTTGTCAATTTTAATCATAGAATAATATGTGACAAATATAGTTGTAAAATGCTTAAATGTAATATTTCTTTGATTTTATGAATACTAACAACAAAATCATGTTGTAAAATCTTTCTACACTTATTTACAACATTATTAATTACAAATTATTGGTAACTGGTGGAAGTCTTTTTTAATTTTTCTCCTTCTTTTCATTTAACTACTACTCATTCTCAAAGAAGTTATTGGTATAGGTTCACAAATACTAATTACCACAATATTGTAGCTAAAACACCAGAAAAAATTTGACAAAATCAGTGACTATAAAAACACTGGCAGCAACAAAAACAACAGTGCATGCTTGTAGCACGTGCAATGAAACCATGTGAGTTGAAGCATCATTTAATTGGGTAATGATGACAGCTCTGACCAGAGTACATTAGAATGTTCAAAAAGTAAATTAGCATAGAGTTTTAGCTTTGTAGGTATATTGATATATGTAAGCTGGGCTTATGAAAATGTTTTTGTTCTTATAACTAAATACAGGGTTATTTTTATTAAAAAATAATAAATTTCTGCAGAAATACTGCACAAAAATTTTATAGACAGTCATTTTGGTGTCAATCTCTCTGACAGTGTCACTTGGTGTGGTCCACACCCCACCCCCCGGACCCACCTAGTGATACTATTGCAAGAAGTCCGAATTCAGGGTGCTAGCTTTAGGGTAAGACTCTCTTTGTCCACTCTAGGGGAAAATCTTTGTCTCAGCTGCTCTAGCATTCTCCCTGGCGCTCCTTGGAGGTCTCCAGATGGCATCTATCTTTCCCTAATTTCTGCCAGCTTGCTTCTGTGCTTAATCTGATACTTTTATATCTCAAAAGTGATTGACTTAAGACATACCCTACACTGATATGATCTCATTAACATAACAAAACCCTATTCCCAAATGGAATTACATCCACTGGTATAGGGGGTTAAGATTTATAACACATATTTTTGTGGGACGTAATTCAATCCACAACATTGCTTTGTCAATTTTTTCCATGTAAAGTATCTTATCTAAGTCTGTGACCTGTCTTTTTTTAAACCTAGAGCCAGTAGTCTGCCGTATTGCCTGCCAATCTCAGGATTGGTCAGCCTCCACAGCCTGTGATCCAGCAGCCTGCCATCTTACCTGCAGTCTTGGATTCATCAGCCTCCACAGCCTGTGATCCAGCAGCCTGCCATCTTACCTGCCAGTCTTGGATTCATCAGCCTCCACAGCCTGCGAGTCAGTGGCCTGCCGTCTGATCTGTTGATATTGGGATTATCAGCCCCTACAGCTTCGTGAGTCAGAAGAAGCTTCCAGCCTGCTGCCTGACCCATGGACTTGGAACTTGCAAGCCTCTACAACCACGTGAGCCATTTCTTTGAGATAAACCTGTCTCTCTCTTCACTTCACTGGTTTTGCTTCTCTAGAGAATGCAGCCTAAGACATGTGATGGTTAAGATTGTATGTCAACTTGGCTGGGCCATGATTCTCAGTGTTTTGGCAGTCATATAATGTTGTGATCACTCTCCTGTTGAGATTTGATATGTGATCACCCCCATGATGGGATCTCCTGTGAGTAGCCAATCAGTTGAAAGGGAGTTTCCCTGGGTGTGTGGCCTGCATCAAATATGAGCAGACGTTCTGGCAAGACTCATTCTGGATCCTGCAGCTGGCTTCTATTCGTCTGACATCCAGTTCTTGGGACTTGAGCTGGCAGCTTACCTGAAGTCTTGCCTGCCGTTCTTAGGATTCTTTGATCTTCACAGCCTGTGAGCAAGAGCCCTGCTATCCGACCTTCTGATGTTGGGTTCACCAGCCCCTGTGGCTACATCAACCAGGAGAAGGCTCTGTCCTGACCAACGGAGTTGGGACGTTGCAGCCTCTACAACTGTATAAGCCATTTCCTTGGTATAAATCTCTATATGCTTTACTGGTTTTGCTTCTCTAGAGAAGCCAGCCTAGGACAGACAGGATGAATTTACTGCTGCCATTTTGTAATGCCTTTTTTTTTTTTTCTTGTGGTGTTCATAGTTTCTTTGTTCTATTCAATTTCTGTGCTAAGTTTTTTTTTGGGGGGAGGTTCTTTTTTTTTATTGTACTTTAGATGAAGGTTTACAAAACAAACAGTTTCTCATTAAACAGTACACATATTGTTTTATGACAGTGGTTAACAACTCCACGACATGTCAACACTGTCCCTTCTCAACCTTAGGTTCCCTATTACCAGCTTTCCTGTCCCCTCCTGCCTTCTAGTCCTTGTCCCTGAACTGTTGTGCCCCATTAGTCTTTTTTTTTTGTTTCTGTTTTATGGGGCTGTCTAATCTTTGGCTGAACAGTGAAACTTGGGAGTGACTTCATTATGTCCGGGGCCATACTCTCGAGGTTTCTCCAGTCTCTGTCAAGCCAGCAAGTCTGGTGTTTTTTTGTGAGTTAGAATTTTGTTCTACATTTTTCTCCAGCTCTGTCTGGGACCCTCTGTTGTGATCCCAGTCACAGCAGTCAGTGGTGGTAGCCGGGCACCACCAAGTTGTACTAGACTCAGTCTGGTGGAGGCTGTGGTAGTTGTGGTCCATTAGTCCTTTGGACTAATCTTTCCCTTGTATCTTGTTTTCTTCATTCTCCCATGCTCCCAAAGGAGTGAGACTATTGGAGTATCTTAGATGGCTGCTCACAGGCTTTTAAGACTCCAGATGCTACTCACCAAGGTAGAATGTAAAACATTTTCTTTATAAACTGTTATGCCAATTGAGCTAGATGTTCCCCAAGATCATGGTCCCCACAGCCCTCCGCCCAGCAATTCAGTCCCTCAGGGAGTTTGGATGTGTCTATGGGGCTTCCATGACCTTTCCTTGTACAAGTTGTGCTGGCTTCCCCAGTACTGTGTACTGTCTTACCCTTCAGCAAAGTTACCACTTGTCTGTTGTCTGTTTAGTACTTCCCCCCTTTGCCGCCATCTCTGGTAACCAACAAAGATTCTTTTTGTGTATAAACTTTTTCATGAGTTTTTACAGTAGTGATCTCATACAATATTTGTCCTTTTGTGATTGACTTATTTCACTCAGCATAATGTCCTCCAGTTTCATCTATGTTATGAGATGCTTCACAGATTCATCTTTGTTCTTTCATTGCATAATACTCCATTCTGTGTATGTACCATAGTTTGTTTATCCATTCATCTGTTGATGGGCATCTAGGTTGTTTCCATCTTTTTGTTATTGTGAACAATGCTGCAGTGAACATGGGTGTGCATATGTCTATTCATGTGATGGCTCTTATTTCTCTAGGATATAGTCCTAGGAGTGGGATTGCTGGATCATATGGTATTTCTATTTCTAGCTTTCTAAGGAAGCACCATATCATTTTCCAAAATGGTTGTATCATTTTGCATTCCCACCAGCAGTGCATAAGCGTTCTGATCTCCCTGCAGCCTCTCCAACGTTTGTTATTTCTAGTTTTTTTTTTATTTGTGCCAGTAATGCCGGGGTGAGATGGTATATCATTGTGGTTTTAATTTGCATTTCTCTAATTGATAGTGATCTCGAGCATTTCCTTATGAGTCTGTTGGCCACTTGAATATCTTCTTTGGTGAAGTGTCTGTTCGTTTCCTTTGCCCATTTTTTAACAGGATTATTTGTGTTTTTGTTTTAGAGGTGTTGGATTTTCTTGTAGATTTTAGAGATTAGACCTTTGTCTGACTTGTAATCTACAAAGATTTTTTTCCCAGTCTGTAGGTTGTCTATTTACTTTTTTGGTGAAGTCTTTTGCTGAGCATAAGTGTTTAATTTTTAGAAGATCGCAGTTATCTAGCTTATCTTCTGGAGTTTATGTGTTGTTGGTTATGGTTTGTATCCTGTTAATGCCGTGTATTAGAGCCTCTAGCGTTGATCCTATTTTTTCTTCTATGAACTTTATAGTTTTTGGCTTTATATTTAGGTCTTTGATCCATTTTGAATTAGTTTTTGTATACGGTGTGAGGTATGGGTCCTGTTTCATTTTCTTGCAGATGAAAATCCAGTTTTTCCAGCACCGTTTGTTAAAAAGACTGTTCCCCATTTGATGGGTTTTGGGCCCTTGTCGAAGATCAAGTGACTGTAGGTAGATGGATTTACATCTGGGTTCTCAATTCTGTTCCATTGGTCAATGTACCTGTTGTTGTTGTGCTGAGTTCTTTTTGTTTATGGATTTTCTTTTCATATCTTTCATTGTTGTTGATTTTGTGTTTACTGAGTCTTTTTTATTTTCTTTTCCTTTATTTTGGTGAATAGGTTTATTAATTTTCTTTGTGGTTACTCCAAAATTTACCTTTATCTTCCTAAATTTAAAATAGTCTGTTATATCTTAATATTGCCTTGCCTTCCTCTCCATGTGGAAATTCTATCACTACACCATTTATTCCCCTTTTTGTTTTGATGTTGTCATAATTTACAGATTGGTTCCCTGTTTTCAGTCTTACAGATTTATTTTACTTCTGAAAATTCTTTATCTGGAGTTGGTATCTGGGTAATGCTGAGAGTAGCTTAATCTCAGGTTGTTGTCTGATGTCATTGGTTCTCTTTCCAAAGGACTCCCTTTAACCCTTCTTGGAAGGTTGGTCTGCTTTTGACAAGTTCACTTATTTCTGTTTCTCTGGTAATGTCCTAGTTTTGCCATTGTATTTGAAAGACAGTTTTGCTGGATATATGATTCTTGGTTGGTAATTCTTTTCTTTCGTCGTTTTATATATGCCATCCAGTATTATATATATCATCCCACTGTCTTCTTGCCTGTGTAGTTTCTTCTGAGGAATCAGCGCTTAGTCTTTTTGGTGCCCCTTTGTAGGTTATATTTCATTTTTCACAAGCTACTCTCAGAATTCTTTGGTTTTGGGAAGTTTGATTATGATATGTCTTGCTGACTTTCTATTGGGATCTACACTCTATGGGGTTTGTTGAGTTTCTTGCATGGAATCATTCTCATCTTTCATGATATTAGGGAAGTCGTCTGTCAGTAAATCTTCAAAAATTCTCTCTGTGCTTTTTTTCCTCTACTCCTCTTTTGGAATTCCAATTACACATAAATTCTTCCTTTTTAAGTATCCCACGTAACTCTTAGGCTTCCTTCACTCTTTTTTCTGATTGTTCCTCAAACAGATTAGTATCAAAGGATTTGTTCTCTATTTCACTGATTCTTTCTTCCATTGATTCAATTCTACTTCTATGTCCTTCCATTGAGTTCTCTATTTCTCATATTTTGTTAATCTTCTGGATTTCTAGTTGTTTTTGTATGGTTTCTGATTGTCTATTTATTTTGTCATTTTGTTCTTGTACTGTTTTCCTGAATTCTTCTAGGATTTTGTTTGTGTTTTCCTTGATCTCTTTGAGGATCCTATATATGAGTCTCGAATTCTTTATCAGGTAGTTCCATTAATATTACTTCCTCAGAAAGGTTTTCTGCCGCTTAATTTTGCTCACTTGTTTGAGCCATCTTATCCTGTTTTTTCATATGATCTGTTATTTTCTGCTGTCTCCAAGGCATTAAGGTGTAATTTTATTTATTTATATATTTATTGATTGATGGTATATTTGTTTGTTTTGTCCTGATTTTTTGCTTTGTTTTGTTTTGATATATCAAGGGAGACAGGATGGGCATGCTCTGCTGATCACTCGTCTGGCAGCACGGGAGCACTTACCACCTATATCCAGGCAGGTGGGGTAGTGGGGGGCAGGGTGAGCTCATGTTGCTGTTCACTGGACATGCTGGGTGGCTGTGGGTGGGCTTGGTGGATACAGGCTATCACCTGTCATCAGTCTAGTGGCACAGGAGCACAGGATGGCACTCCACAGGTGCGTGGGGCAGTGGGTGAGGTGTGTGTGGCAGTTGACTCAGGATGCAGAAACACTCTGCCATGTGCAGTGTGGGCAAGGCAGTGGGTGGCAGTGTGATGGGCGACTGGGGAGCATGAGTAGCTTCTAGTACTAACCGTGTGGACAGGGAGGAGGTGAGCGAGGGGTGTGGCAGGTGACCGAGGGTGTAGGGGTGTGGCAGATGACTAGGGCTGTGGAGTGCTCACTTCTGCCCACCAACTGGGTGAGACAGCAGGCAAGAGGTGTGGCAGGTGACCAGGAGTGCAGGGCTTTCACTGCAGTTTTCCAGGTGGGCAGAGTGGAGGGCAGGGGGTGTGGCAGGCAACCAGGAGCACAGAGGACTCACTGCAACTTGCCAGGTGTGTGGGGCAATGGACGGGGGGATGTGGTGGGTGACCAGTGGTGTTGGAGAGCTTACTGCTACTAGCCAAGTTGGCAGGGTGGGGGGTTGCAGATAGGGCAGGATGGGGAAAAGAGGGGGCAGGGGAAGGGGGAGCATGCTCCTCTGGCCAGCAGGCATGGGTGCCTAGGCACTTCCCATTGTCTACAGCCAGCAATCGGGATCAAGCGCAAGGAAGGAAGTGGCTGCCTATAGCGTGTTCAAGTGGTGGTCCTCTTGCTGACACACTATGGATCTATAACTCCATGTGCGACACCCACCCTAATGGTCAGGGATCACTGCTGGTAAGTAGTCCTGTCTCTGGATCCTGGCTTCCTGCTCTGTGGATGCCAGGATCTGTGGAGCTCTAATGCTCCTTCCTGTAATTTTTCTCCTTAGATTTGGTTTATGTTCTGCTCAAATTGCTTCACTCCAGATATGTCTACACAGTTTCTATGGGCAATTCTGTGAAGTTGCCTTCCTGTGCTGTTCACCTGAGATAGCTGCTGGCTTTGTCTCAAATGGCCATACTGTCACGGGCCAACTGGCAGGGCACCTCTGCTCCGTATCTTCTCATTCACTGTTTTAATTCAGTTTCTTTTTCCATTTGGTGTTTGATCTAATCCTCTACCCTTCCATTTGATGTTCAGGGTTGCAGGACTGTCATCTGTATCTGTTTCACTTGGTTTCTTAAGTCTTTACAGTAGGAGGATGGCATGGTGTGTCTGCCTAAGCTGCCAACTTGTGCAGTCTCTCAGAGTCATTATTTATTTTAACAAAAAAGTAAAAACAGGTACATAGATATACTGAAGACCTTGGATAAAACTATTACTGCTGAGGAGCTATACACTGATTTTTTTTTCTTTCTCTGTTTTTATTGAAACACCCACCAACACAAAACACCCACCAACACAACTTCTACATTTACAATTCGTGACATTGATTACATTTATCATGTTGTGCCACCATTATCACTATTCCATTGCAAAATATTCAACCACCATTAACATAAACTCAGTGCCCCCTAAACAAAAACTCCTCCTTTTCCCCTCCCTCCCACTCTTAGTAGTCATGAGTAATCATTGGTTTCTATATATTTGCTTATTTCATATAAGTGAGATCATACAGTATTCGTCCTTTTGCTACTGACTTATTTATCTCAGCATAATGTTTTACAGGTTCATCCCAGTTGTGACATGCATCAGAATTTTATTTCTCTTTACAGCTGCATAATATTCTGTTGTGTGTATACACCACATTTCAGTTATCCATTTGTCTGTTTATGGACATTTAGGTTGTTTCCACCTTTTGGCTATTGTGAAAAGTGCTGCAATGAACATTGGCGTACAGGTTTCTCTTTGTGTTCGTGGCTTCACATCTTCTAGGTATATACCTAGGACTGGAATCGCTCGGTTATATGGTAATTCTATGTTCAGCTTTTTGAGGAACTACCAAACTGTTTTCGACAATGACTGCACAATCTTATATTCCCACCAGCAATGAGTGAGGGTTCTAATTTCTCCACAACCTTGCCAACACTTGTTTTCTGTTTCTTTGAACATTGTCATTTTAATGGGGATGAGGTGATAGCTCATTGTGGTTTTGATATGCTTCTCCCTAAGGGCTGCAGAAGCGCCCTGGTGTGCAATGGCTAAGCACTCGGCTGCTAAGCAATGTGTTGGCAGTTTGAACCAACCCTGCAACTCCGTGAGATAAAGACCTGGTGATCTGCTCTTGCAAAGATCACAGCCAAGAAAACCCTATGAGGCAGTTCTACTCTGTCACATGGGTTTGCTATAAGTTGAAATAGACTCCACAGCACCTAGCAACAGAACAACAATAGATAATGAAATGGAGCATCTTTTCATGTACTTGTTGGCCACTTGCATATCCTCTTTGGTAAAATATCTGTTCAAATCCTTTGCCAATTATTTGATTGGGTTTTTCCCCTTTTTGTTGTTGTGTTGTAGAAGTTTTATATATATATTGGATATTAGGCCATTATCAGATATATGGTTCAAAACAATTTTCTCCCAATTTGTCTTTTGACTTTAATGATAAAGTACTTTGATGTACAAGAGTATTTAGTTTTTATGGATCCCATCTATCTATTTTGTCTTTTGCCGCTCATGCTATTGTTGTCATATCTGATAATCTATCGCTAAACACTAGGTCCCACAGCCTCACCCTTACATTTTCTTCTAAGAATTTTATGGTTTTAGTGTTTTCATTTAGGTCCTTGATCCTTTTTGAATTGATTTTGTCTATGGTGTGAGGCATGGATACTGTTTCATTCTTCTGCATGTGGAAATCTAATTTTTCCAGCACCATTTATTGAAGAGACTCCGTTCCACAAATTGAATAGACTTTGTCAAAAATCAATTGACTGCAGATGTACAGATTTACTTCTGGACTTTCAATTCTATGCCACTGGTCTATATAAAATTTATTATACCAGTACCAGGCTGTTTCAATTACTGTAGCTTTGTAGTATATTTTGAATTCAGGAAGTGTGAGTCATCCTACTTTATTCTTTTTCAAGATTTCTTTAGTTATTTGGGGTCTCTTGTTATTCCATATAAATTTGAGGATTAGCTTTTCCATTTCTGCAAAAAATGCTGTTGGAATTTTGATGGGGATTGCATTGAATTTGTAGATTGCTTTGGATACTATTGACAACTATATTAAGCCTTCCAATTCATGAACATGGAATATCCTTTCATTTACTTGGGTCTTCTTTAATTTCTTTTAGTAATGTTTTATAATTTTCTGTGTACAAGTCTTTCCCTTTCCAGGTTAAATGTTTTCCGCCAGTGGCTTCAGTGCAGCTTGGACCTCTTCCTTCAGTACCATTGGTTCTTGATCACATGCTACCTCCTGAAATGATTGAAAGCCAACCTATTCTTTTTGGTACAGTGACTCTGTGTATTCCTTCCATCTTTTTTTGATGCTTCCTGTGTTGTTTAATATTCAGCCCATAGAATCCTTCAATGTTGCAACTCGAGGCTTGAAAGTTTTCTTCAGTTCTTTCAGCTTGAGAAATGCTGATATTGTTCTTCCCTTTTAGTTTTCTATCTCCAGGTCTTTGCACATTTCATTATAATATACTTTACTTTGTCTTCATGAGCTACCTTTTGAAATATTTTGTTCAGGTCTTTTACTTCATCACTTCTTCCTTTTTCTTTAGCTACTCTATATTCAAAAGCAACTTTCAGAGTCTCTTCTGACATCCACTTTGGTCTTTTCTTTCTTTCCTGTCTTTTCAATGACCTTTTGCTTTTTTCGTGTATGATGTCCTTGATGTTATTCCACAACTCATCTGGTCTTCGGTCATTAGCGTTTGTGCTTCAAATCTATTACTGAGATGGCCTTTAAATTTAGGTGGGATATACGCAAGGTCATACTTTGGCTCTCATGGGCTTGAACTTGCATATAAGCAATTGACAGTCTGTTCCACAATTGGCCCCTGGGCTTGTTCTGACTGATGATATTGAGCTTTTCCATCACCTCTTTCCACAGATGTAGTCGATTTGATTCCTGTGTATGCCATCTGGCAATGTCCACGTGTACAGTCACCATTTATGTTGTTGGAAAAATGTATTTTCAATGAAGAAGTCATTGGTCTTTCAGAATTCCATCATGCAATCTCCAGCATCGTTTCTGTCATCAAGGCCATATTTTCCAACTACCAGTTCTTCTTCTTTGTTTCCAACTTTTGCATTCCAATCGCCAGTAATTATTAATGCATCTCGATTGCATTTTTGATCAATTTCAAACTGCAGAAGTTGGTAAATATCTTCAATTTCTTCATCTTAGGCCTTAGTGGTGGTGCATAAATTTCAATAATAGTCATATTAACTGGTCGTCCTTGTAGGCGTATGAATATTATCCTATCACTGACAGTGTTGTGCTTCAGGATAGAACTTGAAATGTTCCTTTTGACAATGAACATGATGCCATTCCTCTTCAAATTGTCTTTCCCGTCATAGTAGACCCTATGATTGTCTGATTCAAAATGGCCAATACCAGTCCATTTCAGCTCATTAATGCCTAGGACATTGATGTTTATGCATTCCATTTCATTTTTGATGAATTCCAATTTTCCTAGATTCATACTTCGTA
Organism: Trichechus manatus latirostris; assembly: GCF_000243295.1. Taxonomy (NCBI): domain Eukaryota; kingdom Metazoa; phylum Chordata; class Mammalia; order Sirenia; family Trichechidae; genus Trichechus; species Trichechus manatus. The sequence goes on along the minus strand of NW_004444292.1, from coordinate 516,763 downwards.
CATTCCACATTCCTATTATTAATGGATATTTGCAGCTGTTTCTTCTCATTTTAAGTTGTGCCACTTCAGCAAATGAAGGTTCCAAAGGCTTGACTCCATCCACGTTCTTAAGGTTGACTCTACGTTGAGGAGGCAGCTCTTCCCCAGTCATATTTTGAGTGCCTTTGACCTGAGAGGCTCATCTTCCAGCACTGTATCAGACAGTGTTCCACTGCTATTCATAAGGTTTACAGTGGCCAATATTTTAAGAAGTAGACCTCCATGTCCTTCCTTCTTCCTAGTCTGTCTTCATCTGGAAGCTCCACTTAAACCTGTCCACCATGAGTAACACTGCTGGTATTTGAAATATCGTTGGCAGAGTTTCCAGCATCACAGCAACAGGCAAGCCATCACAGTCTGACAAACTGAAAGATGCATGGGGAGGGCTGGTGTAATGTAACAAATTCCTTCAGCTTTTGTTTATCTGGAATAGTCTTAATTTCACCCTTGCTTTTGAATGACATTTTGGCTGGATACAGTATTCTTAGATGACAGTTCTTTCCTTTTAGCCCTTTAAATATGCCTTCTTGTCTGCATGGTTTCTGCGAAGAAATCAGCACTTACTTCACTGCTCTCGTTCTACTTTCAAATTTTTCTTTTTGTCCTTGGTTTTAGAGAGTTTGATTATAATATGCCTCAGTATAGCTTTATTTAGATTTATCTTTAAGTGCATTTTGTATGCATAAGTTCTTGTTTCTTGTCATATTTGGGAAATTTTAGGTGGTTATTTCTTCAAAAATTATTTCTGTACCTTTCTCTGTCTCTTTTCTCCTTCTGGAACTCTCATAATGTGTATATTATTCTGCTTGATGTTGTCCCACAGATCCCTTAGACTTTGTTCATTTTTCTTTATTCTTTTTTCTTTTTGTGCCTTAGACTGAACAATCTCATTTGCCTGAATTTCAAGTTCACTGATTATTTCTTCTGCTAATGCAAATCTGCTCTGAAGCTCTTTCTGAGTTCTGATTATTAAGGTTGTATGTCGGCCTGACTGGGCCATGGTTCTCAAGGTTTGACAGTTATGATGTAGTTTGGCAGTCGTATAATGGTGTGATCACTTCCATGATGAGATTTGATATAATTTGTTCACCTCCAGGTTGGGATCTGCTGTGAGCAGCCAATCAGCTGAAAGGGAGTTTCCTTGGGGGTGTGGCCTGCATCAAATATAATGGACTTTCTGGAAAGACTCATGGGCTTTTGCTTGCTCGGGATCCTGCAGCTGTCTCCTATTCATCTGACCTCCAGTTCTTGGGACTTGAGCTAGCAACTTACCTGCTGTCATGCCTACCAATCTTAGGATTCGTCAATCTTTGTGTCCTGTGAGCAAGAGCCCTGCTGTCTGACCTGCCAATCTTGGGTTCACCAGCCTCTGTGGCTATGTGAATCAAGAGAAACCTCTATCCTAACCCACGGTCTTGTGACGTTCCAGCCTCTACAACTGCATGAACCATTTCCTCGATATAAATATTTCTCTATATATATTTATACACTTCACTGGTTTTGCTTCTCTAGAGAACCCAGCCTAAGATATTTGGTACTGAGAGTGGTTCTAGAGAAACAAAATTGTAAGGATGATTTTCTAAATTTGCTCTCAAATCTAGTCAGTCTTAAAGATGTTGATGACTCTGCTTGCAGTAGTAAAGAGGGCATTGTTAATACATGGCATGAGGTGGCAATACAAATATGCAAAATATCACCGCGAATAGATCAGGTATTGGTGACAGGTGAGTCTCAGGCGATTGCATGTTTGACACTTTTCTACAGTTTTGTCATAATGAGAAGTATAAGAAAGCTGGTTGGTTGGTCCTACTTTCTCCAGACAAACTGGTGAAAGAAAGAGATGAGCTCAGAGCTTGAGTGAAAGCTCAAGCACTGCATAAATGACCTCAAAGTTTCCATTTGTGCTTTGACAGAAAGCCTTATTTCTTATAATAACAGAGCTGATACTGCAAAAACTAAACACAGAGTCTTACCATAAGAGTGGCTGAATTACAACACCAACCAAATTCCCAACCTCAAGTGGTGTCTGAAGTTAAAGTGAGGACATTGATGGGGAAGAAAAGGGATCCGGAAACATGGGATGGGGACATATAGGCATATAATCAGGAAGCTGTGGACATGGAGCGCCTAAATTCCACTGAATCACTCCTGTCAACATAACTAGCCCCCTCATTCCCATCTGAAGAGATTACTCCATCACTGTCTGCTAAGCCACCCTTCCCAGTAAAACCGTTAGTCTTTCAACCCCCATCTGATGAGACTGACCCTGTTTTGTCTGAAGAGCCTTGGTCTGAGTCATTGCCTGGGGCATTGCCTAAGGCAGATGCCTTAGAAGACAATGCTGAATGTTCTAAAAACACATCTCCCCACCCATTTTGGCTTCTAGACCTGTAACTAGACTTAAGTCTCAGGGAGCCCAAAATGGTAAAGTACCAAGTGTGGCCCAGGAGGAGGTATGCTTCAATCCAAAAGAACTATTTGATTTTTCTGACATGTACAAACAGAAACATAGGGAATATGTGTGTGAATGGCTATTAAGGGTGTGGGATAATGGTGAAAGGAACATAAAGATGGATCAGTTTGAGTTTATAGATATAGGTCCACTAAGCACAGATTATTCAGTCAATGTTTTAACTTGAGAAGTTAGGAGAGGATCTAATAGTTTATTTGGTTGGCTTCCTGAAGCATGGATTACGTGGTGGCCTACACTAAATCAAGTTGAAGTACCAGACCTGCCTTGGTGTACTGTAGAAGAAGGTAGCCAAAGGCTTAGGGAAAATGGCATACTAGAGTGGATTTATCAGGTTAGACCCACAGACCCAAACATGGAGTGCCCAGAAGACACACCTTTTACCACAACTGTGAGGAACAAATTTGTGAAGGGAGCTCCAGAATCCTTGAAGACTGCTGTGATTGCTATTTTATGTAAATCAGATTTGACAGTGGGAATTGCCCTAACTGAATTAGACACCTAACTACAATGGGGCTGATTGGACCCCACAGTATTAAGGGCCAAGTGGCTGCACTCAATTGACAAAGACAAGATGGGAGTGGTTACAGTAATGGACAGTGAAGTAAAAGCAGTAATCAGAATAGTCTGACTAGTATGGACTTATGGCATTGGCTACTTAGTCATGGTGTCCCTAGGAGTGAAATAGATAGGAAATTTACTAAATATTTACTTGATCTGTACAAACGGATGAATTCTAAGTCAGGTAAACAGCAGTCTAACTCGAATCACCAAAATAGAGAGTCACGTTCCCTCAATCAATTCCCAGATTTTATCAAAGTTAAAGACCCACAACCTTTTGAATGAAGGGGAGGCCAAGTCCCCTGGAAGAACTCCAACACACCGCCAAAATTTTTTACCATTAATCTTTCTCCCAGCTTTCCCCAAATGAATATACAGCCTTTTATGAGAGTGACTGTTCACTGGGGAAAAGGAAATAATCAGACTTTTGGGGTTTACTGGATACTGACTCTGAATTGACACTAATTCCAGGAGACTTAAAATGTCACTGTGGCCCACAAGTCAGAGTGGGGGCATATGGCAGTCAGGTTATTAATGGAGTCTTGGCTCGTGTCCATCTCACAGTAGGTCCATTGGGTCCCCAAACCCATCCTGTAGTGATTTCCCAGTTCCAGAATGCATAATTGGAATAGATATGCTCAGCAACTGGCAGAACCCCCACATTGGATCACTGACGAATGGAGTAAGGACTATTACAGTAGGAAAAGCCAACTGGAAGCCATTAGGACAGCCCCTACCTATGAAAATAGTAAACCAAACTCAATACTTCATTCCTGGAGGGATTGCAGAGTTTAATACCACCATTAAGAACTTGAAGGATTCAGGAGAGGTGATTCCACCACATCCCCATTCAACTCACCTATTTGGCCTGTGGAAAAAAAGATGGATCTTGGAGAATAACGGTAGATTATTAAAAACTTTACCAAGTGGTAACTCCAATTGCAGCTGCTGATACACATGCAGTTTCATTGCTTGAGCAACTTAATACATCTCCTGGTACCTGGTATGCAGCTATTGATCTGGCTAATGCCTTTTCTCCATATCTGTTTCAAAGGAACATCAGAAGCAGTTTACCTTCAGCTGGCAAGGCCCTCAATACACCATCACTTGCCTACCTCCGGGTTATATCAACTCTCTATCCCTATGTCATAACTTAGTCTGCGGAGATCTTGATCACATTTCCCTTCGACAAGTAGTCGCACTGGTCCATTACATTGATGACATTATGCTGCTTGGACCGAGTAAAGAAGAAGTGTCAATGACTCTGGACTTATTGGTAAAACATTTGCATGCTAGAGGGTGGGAAATTAATCCCACAAAAATTCAGGCACCGTCCACTACAGCGAAATTTCTAGGAGTCCAGTGGTGTCAGACATGTCAAGATATTCCCTCTAATGTGAAGGATAAGGTATTGCATCTGGCTGTTCCCACTACTAAAAAGGAGGCACAATGCCTAGTTGGACTCTTTGGATTTTGGAGGCAACATATTCCTCATTTGGGTGTGCTGCTCTGGCCTATTTATCAAGTGACTCAAAAAGCTGCTAGTTTTGAGTGGGGCCAGAACAAGAGAAGGCTTCTGTAACAAGTTCAGGCTGCTGTGCAAGCCACTCTGCCGCTTGGACCATATGATCCAGCTGATCCAATGGTGTTTAAGGTGTCAGTGGCAGATAGAGATGCTGTTTGGAGTCTTTGGCAGGCCCCTATTAGTGAATCATAGCACAGATCCTTCAGATTTTGGACCAAAGCCCTCCCATCCCTTGCAGATAACTAGTCTCCTTTTGAGAAACAGCTTTTGGCTTGTTACTGGGTGTCATGGATTGAACTATGTCTGACATAAAATGTGTGTATCAATTTGGCTGGGCTATGATTCCGAGTATTGTGTGATTTTCCTGTATGTTGTAAATCATTCCCGTCTGATGTGAATGAGGGAGGATAGGCGGCATTGTGTTAGTGAGACAGGACTCAATCTACAAGATTGGATTGTGTCCTGAGGCAGTCTCTTTAGATATAAAACAGAGAAGTGAGCAGAGAGACATGGGGACCTGGTACCACCAAGAAAGCAGTGCAAAGAGCAGAGCAAGTCCTTTGGACCTGGGGTCCCTGTGCAAAGAAGCTCCTAGTCCGGGGGAACATTGATGAGAAGACTGACAGAGAGAGAAAGCCTTCACCTGGAGCTGATGCCCTGAATTTGGATTTTTAGCCTACTTTACTGTGAGGAAATAAACTTCTGTTTGTTAAAGCCATCCACTTGTGGTATTTCTGTTATAGCAGCACTAGATGACTAAGACACTGGGCCTTAGTAGAGACTGAACGCTTAACCATGGGATACTAAGTCACCAGGCAGCTTGAGCTGCCCATAATGAACTGGATGTGTCTGACCCATAGAGTCATAAAATTGGATGTGCACAGAAGAACTCCATCATTAAATGAAAGTGGTATATATACTAGATCGGGCCCAAGCAGGACCTGAAGGCACAAGTAAGTTGCATGAGGAAGTGGCCCAAATGCCTATGGCCTCCACTTCTGTCACATTACCTTCTGTCTTAGTCATCTAGTGCTGCTATAACAGAAACACCACAAGTGGATGGTTTTAATGAAGAGAAGTTTATTTCCTCATAGTCAAAGTAGGCTAAAAGTCCAAATTCAGGGCATCAGCCCCAGGGGAAAGCTTTTTCTGTCTGTCGGCCTTCTTCTCTTCAGTGTTCGCCCGGACTAGGAGCTTCTCTGTGCAGGGACTCTGGTCCAAAGGACGCGCTCTGCTCCCGGCACTGCTTTTTTGATGGTATGAGGTCCCCCTGTCTCACTGCTCACTTCTGTCTTTTCTATCTCAAGAGATTGCCTCAGGACACAGTCCAGTCTTGTAGATCAGGTCCTGCCTTACTAACACAACTGCCACCCATCCTCCCTCATTAAGATCATAGAGGCAGGTTTACAACATACAGGAAAATCACACAGTACCAGGAATCATGGCCTAGCCAAATTGATACACACATTTTTTGGGGGACATAATTCAAACCATGACACCTTCCATCTCCCAGTCTGCAGCTATAGCCTCATAGGGAATTCCTTATGATAAGTTGACTGGTTTACAGATGGTTCTGCTAGATATACAGGCACCAATCAAAAGTGGACAGCAGCAGCACTACAATGCTTTCTGGGACCGTGGTGAAGGAAAATCCTCTCAATGGGCAGAACTTTGAGCAGAGCACCTGGTTGTTCACTTTGCTTGGAAGGCGAAATGGCCAGATGTGCGATCGTATACTGATTCATGGGCTGTGGCCAATGGTTTGGCTGGATGGCCAGGGACTTGGAAGGAATATGACTGGAAAATTGGAGACAAGGATTTATGGGGAAGAGGTATGTGGATAGACCTTTCTGAATGGGCCAAAGAAGTGAAGATATTTTTGTCTCATGTGAATGCGCACCAAAGATGACCTCAGCAGAGGTCAATCAAGTGGATAAGATGATGCATTCTATGGAAACAGGTCATCCTCGTTCCCTAGCCAGTCCCATCATTGCTCAATGGGCTCATGAATAAAGTGGCCATGGTGGCAGCGATGGAGGTTATGCATGGGCCCAGCAACATGGCCTTCCGCTCACCAAGGCTGACTTTGGTTACAACCACTGGTGAGTGCCCAATCTGCCAGTACCAGAGACCAACACTGAGTCCCCAATATGGCACCATCCCTCGAGGTAATCAGGCAGAAATCTCGTGGCAAGTTGATTACTTTTGACCACTTCCATCATGGAAAGGGCAGCATTTTGTCCTTACTGGAATAAACACTTACTCTGGATATGGATTTGCCTTCCACGCATGCAATGCTTCTGCCAAAACTACCAACCGTGGATTTACAGAATGCCTTATCCACCATCATGGTATCCCACACAACATTGCCTCAGATCAACAGACTCACTTCATAGCAAATGAAATACAGCAGTGGGCCCATGTTCATGGAATTCACTGGTCTTAACATGTTCCCCATCATCCTGAAGCAGCTGGCTTGATAGGCTGATGGAATGGCCTTCTAAAGACACAATTATGGTGCCAGCTAGGTGGCAATACTTTGCAGGGTTGGGGCAATGTTCTCCAGGAGGCTGTATATGTGCTAAACCAGTGTCTGATATATGGTGGTATTTCTCGCATAGCCAAGATTCATAGGTCTAAGAATCAAGGGGTGGAAATGGAAGTGGCACCACTCACTATTACCCCTAGTGACACGCTCAAAGATTTTTGCTTCCTCTCCCCTCGACTTTATGCTCTGCAGGTCTAGAAGTCTTAGTTCCAAAGGGAGGAATGCTCCCACCTGGAGACACATCACTGTTTCTGTTCCATTGAATTGGAAGCTAACAGTGCCACCAGGACACTTTGGGCTCTTTACACCTCTGGATCAACAGGCAAAGAAGGGAATTACCATACTGGCCAGTGTGATTGATCCTGATCACCAAAGGAAAGCAGATTAACATTACTTAATGGAGGAAAGGAAGAGTATGTCTGGAATGGAGGAGATCCCTTAGGACATCTCTTAGTATGATCATGCCCTGTGATTAAAGCCAGTGAAAAACTACAGCAACTCAATTCTGACATTACTACTCATGGCCCAGACCCTTCAAGAATGAATGTTTGTGTCACCCCACCATGCAAAAACCACCACCAGCTGAGGTGCTTGCTGAGCAATGGTGAAAGAAGGTAGTTCTAAATACCAGTTATGACCACGTGACCAGTTGCAGAAATGAGGAGTTTGTTATGAGTATTTCTGCCTTGTATGTGTGTTCATTGTATCATGTTAGGTCAAGTATGACTTTACAACTCTCTTTATTCAGAGATTATGTATAGTTTAAGGAGATGTGTACAGGTGCCAAGTTGACAAGTGGTGGACTGTGATCGTTAAGGTTGTGTGCCAACTTGGCTGTGCCATGATTCTCAGTGTTTCGTCAGTTATGATGTAGTTTGGCAGTGGTAAGATAATATGATCATCTCCATGATGAGATTTGATATAATGTGATCACCTCCATGATGGGATTTGTTGTGAGTAGCTAATCAGTTGAAGGGGAATTTCCTTGGGGGTGTGGCCTGCATTCAATATTGGTGAACTTTCTGGCAGGACTTGTGGGCTTTATTCACTCTGGATCCTGCAGCTGGCTTCTGTTTGTCTGACTTCTCATTCTTGGTACTTGAGCCAGCAGCTTACCAGCCGTTTTGCCTGGAATCTCGGGATTCATTGGTCTTTGCAGCCTGTGAGCAAGAGCCCTGCTCTCTGTCCTGCTGATGTGGGGTTTATCAGCCCCTGTGGCTATGTGAATCAGGAAAATTCTCCAGCCTGACCAATGAACTGTGAACATTACAGCCTTTACCACCGTGTGAGCCATGACCTTGATATAAATCTCTCTCTATATATATTTATGGAGCCCTAGTGGCACAGTGGTTAAGAGCTAGGCTGCCAACCAAAAGGTCAGCAGTTTAAATTGACCAGCTGCTCCTTAGAAACCCTATGGGGCAGTTCTACTCTGTCCTATAGGGTCATTATTAGTTGGAATTGACTCATTGGCAATTGGTATCATATGTATTTATACTCTTTACTGGTTTTGCTTCTCTAGGGAACCCAGCCTAAGAACCCATCCTAAAAATCGAATGCTATTCTATCGTCTAAAACTACTTTAACTAAAGAAACTAAGGATTTTTGTTGAGCCGCCAGTCCATCAGCTACTTCATCAGCAATTTGAGCCATGGTAATGGATAAACTCCATTAAGATTTTTCTAATTAAATTATTCCAGCCCTGAAAAATGACCTTCCTCCCCACCACATATTCTACTACAGAATTATCTATTTTCTCTTTTCACTAAAGAGTGCTGTTGGTGCAGTGATCGAAGAGCTTGACTGCTAAGCAACAAGTTGGCAGTTCGAACCCACCAGCTGCTTCACTGGACAAAGATGTAGTAATCTGCTCCCGTAAAGATTTACAACCTCAGAAACCCTGTAGGGCAGTTCTACTCTGCCCTTTAGGGTCACTATTAATTAGAATCAACTCGAAGGCAGTGGGTTTGGTTTTTTGGTGGTTCTCTTCTCCCTGGTTTTGTTACTTTTAGTTTACTGGTCCAATGTAAGCTATCACTATAGCTATGAATGTCTAAGGGCAATCCTAGAGATTCCATAGTACATTGTCCCCTCATACACTACCTCAATACAAGGGATAGCCAGGTGTAAGAATTGTCTTTAGGAAAAGGATCATGGACATGTGTATAATTTGCACTCCCACATAAAAAGGTATGTCTATATGGAACATATACCACTTAATTAGAATGGGGGTACAAAATAGAAAAATTAGCCTGTGTTAACCAAGTCTCAAGTAAAGAATTATTACATATGGCTAGACATCTGAAAAGCAGTTCTTGCTCTAAATAATTACATAAACATTTCATTGTCATAAATCATAGGAACCTTCTAATTAGTGGTTATGCGTCTGAGACAGTCTTCATACCAATCTGAATAATATCGAGAAGTACTCTGATACTGAGTCTGAAAATATTCTCCTTCCTTACAGGTAAATCTGGATGCTCCTTCAATATTAATTTATCACAGCTGTAATCAGAAGCTGGATGGCAATTAAATTAAAACAAGGAATTGGTGGTGTATGACTAACACTTGGGGGCTTCCATAATTTTACCCATATAGCCCACTTAAGGGTTAGGCTAGCATTTATAGTGGGAGGTGATATTATATTATAATTCAAAACTGGGGAAGCTAAGGTATCAAAATTTTCTTTAACCAGCCTAGGATTTTGGTGACAGATCCAGCATCTTGTAAGGTTACTAGCACTGGCTGCAAATTAAGATAATCTAACAAAGGCATTTTCTTTAGAAGAATTACTAACATCTATGATTAGTAACAAAAATGCAATTACCTTAATAATTGTGTTAGGCTGGGTTCTCTAGAGAAGCAAAACCAATAAAGCATAAAAATATATATAGAGAGAGATTTATATCAAAGAAACGGCTCACGCGATTGTATTGGCTGGAACGTCAAGGTCCGTGGATTAGGATAGAGGCTTCTCCTGATTTATGTAACTGCAAGGGCTGGTGAACCCAAGATTGGCAGGTTGTACAGCAGGGCTCTTGCTCACAGGCTGTGAATATCAACAAATCCCAAGATTGGCAGGTGTCTTAGTTATCTAATGCTGCTATAACAGAAATACCACAAGTGGATGATTTTAACAAAGAGAAGTTTATTTCCTTACAGTAAAGTAGGCTAAAAGTCCAAATTCAGGGTGTCAGTTCCAGGGAAAGGCTTTCTCTCTCTGTTGGCCTTCTCTTCAAGGTTTCCCCGGACTAGGAGCTTCTCCGCACGGGGACCCCGGGTCCAAAAGATGCACTCTGCTCCTGGCACTGCTTTCTTGCTGGTAGGAGGTCCCCTGTCTCTCTGCTCACTTCTCTCTTTTATATCTCAAGAGATTGGCTCAGGATACAATCCAATCTTGTAGATTGAGTCCTGCCTCACTAACACAACTGCTGCCCATCTTCCCTCATTAACATCATAGAGGCAGGATTTACAACATACAGGAAAATCACACAATACCAGGAATCATGGCCCAGCCAAATTGATACACACATTTTTTAGGGGACATAATTCAATCCATGACAGCAGGAAAGACCTCAAGGCTTCTCCTGATTCAGATAGTTGCAGAGGCTGGTGAACCCAGGATTTGCAAGTCGGAGAGGAGGGCTTCTTCACTCACAGGCTGTGAAGATCGACGAATCCCAAGATTGGCAGATAAGCTGATAGCTCAAGTCCCAAGAACTGGAGATCAGACGAGCAGGAGGCAGCTGCAGGATCCAGAGCAAGCAAAAAGACAGAACGTCTGCTTATATTCAGATGCAGGCCACACCCACAAGGAAAATCCCTTTCAACTGATTGGCTACTCACAGCAGAACCCAGCATGGGAGTGATCACATATAAACACTGAGAATCATGGCCCAGCCAAGTTGACACACAACATTAACCATTACAGTCCACCCCTTGTCAACTTGGTGCATGTACACATCTCACCAAACATAATCTCTAAATAAAGACAATTATAAAGTCATACTTGCACCTAACATGATACAACTAATGCACATACAACCGAAAATGCACTAGCCTCATTTCCATCTTATATTTTACAAGTGAAGAAAACAAAAATATTTGACGCATACATACAAAGCAGAAATACAATTACAGTCTTCGTTTCTGCAACTGGTCACATAGTCGTAACTAATATTTAGAACTACCTTCTTCCACCACCCATTCTGTATTCCCTTTGCCCTCAGAAAGCACCTCAGCTAGTTGTGGTTCTTTGTCTGGTGGGGTGACCCAAACCTTCATTCCTGACTGGAACCTAACTGGAACAGAAGTAGTGTCTTTAGAATGCCATCCCATCATTCTATCAAGCCAGTGGCTTCAGGATGATGGGGAACGTGGTAAGACCAGTGAATTCCATGAGCATGGGCCCCCATTGCTGCACTTTGTTTGCTGTGAACTGAGTCCTTTGATCTCAGGCAATCTGTGTGGGATACCATGACAGTAGATAAGGCTTTCTGTAAGTCCATGGATGGTGGCTTTTGCAGAAGCATTGCATGCATGGAAGGCAAATCCATATCCAGAGTGTCTATTCCAGTAAAAACAAAACACTGCCCTTTCCATGATGGAAGTGGTCCAATGTGATCAACCTGCCACCAGGTTGCCACTTGATCACCTCAAGGGATGGTGCCATATCGGGGACTCATTGTTGGTCTCTGTTGCTGGCATATTGGGCACTCAGCAGTGGCAGCATACAATCGCACATCTGGCCATTTGTCTTTTCAAGCAAAGTGAACAACCAGGTGCCCTGCTCGAAGTTTTGCCCATTGGGAGGATTTCCCTTCACCGCTGTCCTTCAGGAAGGTCCCAGAAAGGGGCTGTAGTGCTGCCGCTGTCTACTTTCGAGTGGTGCCTGCATATCATGCAGAACCATTTGTAAACTAGGCATGAGTTTTCTCTTCTTCAGACTGATCGTAAGGAAATCTCCATGAGGCTACATGTGCAGGCTGGCAGATGGAAGATAATGTAACAGAAGTGGAGACTACGGGCATTAGTGCCAATTCCTCATGCAATTTCAGGTCCTGCTCAGGCCCGATCTCGTATACACCACTTTTATTTAATGATGGAGTGCTGCTGTGCACGTCCAAATTTATAGTTCTTTGGGTCAGACAACACCCAGTTCATGATGGGCAGCTCACGCTGCATGGTGACTTGGTGGCCCATAGTTAAGTGTTTAGTCTCTACTAAAGCCCAGTAACAAATCAAAAGCTGTTTCTCAAAAGCAGAGTTGTTATCTGCAGAGGATGGCAGGGCTTTGCTCCAAAATCTGAAAGGTCTGCACTGTGATTCACCAATAGGCGCCTGCCAAAGACTTCAAACAACATCTTATCTGCCAATGACACTTCAAGAACCACTGGATCCGGTGGATCATATGCTCCAAGGGGCAGAGTGGTTTGCACAGCAGCCTGAACCTGTTGCAGAGCCTTCTTTTATTCTGGGACCCACTCTAAACTAGCAGCTTTTCAAGTCACTTTGATAAATAGGCCAGAGTAGCACACCAAAATGAAGGATATTTTGCCTCCGAAATCCAAACAGGCCCAGCAGTGGTTAGGCCTCCTTTTTAGTTGTGGGAGAGGCCAGATGCAATAACTTATTGTTCACTTTAGAAGGAATTTCTCAACATGCCGTGTACCACTGGACCCCTAGAAAATTCATTGAGGTGGATGGTGCCTGAATTTTCATCAGACTAGTTTCCTACCCTTTAGCATGCAAATGTTTTACCAATAAGTCCAGAGTAATTGACACTTCTTCCTTACTAGGTCCAATCAACATAATGTCATCAATGTAATGGACCAGTGTGATGTCCTTTGGAAGGGAAAGTTGATTAAGTTCACTGCAGACTAAGTTATGACATAGGATTGGAGAGTTGATATAGCCCCGAGGTAGGACAGTGAAGGTATATTACTAGCCTTGCCAGTTGAAGGCAAACTGCTTTTGGTGGTCCTTCGAAAAGGGTATGGAAAAAAAGGATTAGCCAGATCAATAGCTGCATACCAGGTACCAGAAATATATTAATTTGCTCTAGCAATGAAACCCCATCTGGAACAGCTACTGCAATTGGAGTAAACACCAGCTTGAGTTTTTGATACTCCACTGTGATTCTCCAAGATCCATCTGTTTTTTTCACAGAAAAAATAGGCGAATTGAATGGAGATGTGGTGGGAATCACCACCCTCTGCATCCTTCTAGTCCTTGATGGCAGCAGTAATCTCTGCAATCCCTCTAAAAATGAGGTATTGCGTTTGGTTTACTATTTTCCTAGGCAGGGGAAGTTCTAATGGCTTCCACTTGTCTTTTCCCACCAAAATAGCCCTTACTCAGTTTGTCAGAGATCCAGTGTGGAGATTCTGCCAGTACTGAGTACATCTATTGCAATTATGCGTTCTGGAACTGGAGAAATCACTACAGTGTAGTTCCAAGGACTTTCTTAGTCATCTAGTGCTGATATAACAGAAATACCACAAGTGGATGGCTTCAACAAAGAGAAGTTAATTTCCTCACAGTAAAGTAGTCTAAAAGTCCAATTTCAGGGTGTCAGCTCCAGGGTAAGGCTTTCTCTCTCTGTTGGGCTTCTCATCAATGTTCCTCTGGACTACAAGCTTCCCTGGGCAGAGACCCTGGGTCCAAAGGACACACTCTCCTCCAAGCACTGCTTTCTTGGTGGCATGAGGTCCCCCACTCTCTGCATGCTTCCCTTTCCTTTTATCTCTTGTAAGAAAACAGGTGGCACAGGTCACACCCCAGGGAAAATCCCTTTACATTGGATCAGGGATGTGACCTTAGTAAGGGTTATACAATCCCACCATAGTCCTCTTTAACATAAAATTACGATCGCAAAATGGAGGACAACCACACAATACTTGGCATCATGGCCAGCCAAACTTTTTTTCCCATACAAAAATTCATACATACATTGTTATGTGACCCTAACTGCTCTCCCTATACTGTGACAGCACACTCCTCCTTTCCACCCCTGATTTCCCATGTCCATTCAACCAGCTCCTAACCCTCTCTATCGTTCTATCTCACCTCCAGACAGAAGCTGCCCATTTAGTCTCTTGTATCTACTTCAGCTAAGAGGCATACTCCTCATGAGTATCACTTTATGTGCCACAGTCCAGTCCAACACCTGTCTGAAGAGCTGGCCTCTGAATTTTTTTTTAATTCTGGGCTGATAGAGAATCAAGGGGCCATGCTTTCCAGGGTTCCTACAGTCTCAGTCAGACCATTAAGTCTGGTCTTCTTACTAGAATTTGAGTTCTGCACCCCATCTTTCTCCTACTCCAGCCGGGACTCTGTTGTATTCCCTGTTAGGATGGTCATTGGTAGTAGCCAGGCACCATCTAATTCTTCTGGTATCAGGCTGATGAAAGCCTCTGGTTTATGTGGCTCTTTCTGTCTCTTGGGCTAATACTTTCCTTGTGTCTTTCGTGTTCTTCATTCTCATTTACTCCAGGTGGTTGGGACCAATTGATGCATTTTAGATGGTGACTTCCAAGCTTTTAAGACCCCAGACGCCACTCACCAAAGTAGGGTGCAGAACATTTTCTTAATAAGCTTTGTTGTGCCAACTGACCTTGATGTCCCCTGAAAGCGTGGTCCCCAGACCCCCACCCCCGATTCTCTGTCCCTCAAAGTGTTGGTTGTATTCAGGAAAATTCTTAGGTTTGGTTTAGTCCAGCTGTGCTGACTTCCCCTGTAGTGTGTGCTGTCCTTCCCTTCACCTAACATAATTCTTATCTACTATCTAGTTAGTAAATAATCCTCCCTCTCCGTCCCCACCCCCATAACCATCAGAGAATGTTTTCTTCTGTGTTTAAACCTTTCCTTGAGTTCTTATAATAGTGGTCTTATACAATATTTGTCCTTCTGTGACTGACTAAATTCACCAGCATAATGATCTCCAGCTTCCTCCATGTTATAAGATGTTTCAGGGCTTCATTGTTATTCTTTATTGTTGTGTAGTATTCCACTGTGTGAATGTACCATAATTTGTTTATCCATTCATCGGTTGATGGGCATCTAGGTTGTTTCCATCTTTTTGATATTGTGAACAGTGCTGCAACGAACATGGGTGTGCATATATCTATTTGTGTGACGGCTCTTATTTCTCTAGGATATATTCCAAGGAGTGGGATAGCTGAATTGTATGGTACTTATATGTCTAACATTTTAAGGAAGCGCCAAATCGATTTCCAAAGTGGTTATACCATTTTACATTCCCACCAACAGTGTATAAGTGTTCCAGTCTCTCCACAACC
>NW_004444292.1:498372-501220 GCF_000243295.1 Trichechus manatus latirostris | reverse complement strand
TCATGTGTCTGTTAGCCACCTGAATATCTTCTTTGGCAAAGTGCTTGTTCATATCCTTTGCCTGTTTTTTAATTGGGTTATTTGTCTTTTTTGTTGTTGAGGTTTTGCAGTATCTTGTAGATTTTAGAGGTTAGATGCTGATCGGCTTTGTCATAGCCAAAAATTATTCCCCAGTCTGTAGTTTGTCTTTTGACTCTTTTGGTGAAGTCTCTTGATGAGCGTGTTTGATTTTTAGGAGCTTCCAGTTATCTAATCTCTCTTTTAGTGCTTGTGCATTGTTACTTATGGTTTGTATTGTGTTTATGCCATGTATTAGGGCTCCAAGCGTTGTCCCTATCTTTTCTTCCATGATCTTTATCGTTTTCAATTTTATATTTAAGTCTTTGATCCATTTTGAGTTAGTTTTTGTGCATGGTGTCAAGTATGGGTATTGTTTCAGTTTTTTGCAGATGGATATCTAGTTATGCCGGCACCACTTGTTAAAGAAACTGTCTTTTCCCCAATTAACGGACTTTGGGGCTTTGTCAAATACCAGCTGCTCATAGATGGATGCATTTATGTCTGGATTCTCAATTTTGTTTCGTTGGTCTATGTATCTGTTATTGTACCAGTACCAGGCTGTTTTCACTACCGTGGAGGTATAATATGTTCTAAAATCAGGTAGTGGGAGGCCTCCCACTATGTTCTTCTTCTTGAGTAATGCTTTACTTATTCGGGGCCTCTTTTCTTTCCATATGGAGTTGGTGATTTGTTTCTCCATCTCATTAAAAAATGCCCGTGGAATTTGGATCGGGATTGCATTGTATCTGTAGATTGCTTTGGGTAGAATTGACATTTTCACAATCTTGAGTCTACCTATCCATGAGCAAGGTATGTTTTTCCACTTCTGCAGGTCTCTTTTGGTTTCTTGCAGTAGTGTCTTGTAGTTTTATAGATCTTTTACCTCTCTGGTTAGATTTATTCCTAGGTATTTTATCGTCTTGGAGGCTATAGTAAATGGTATTGATTTGGTGATTTCCTCTTCAAGGTTCTCTTTGTTGGTGTAAAGGAATCCAATTGATTTTTGTGTGTTTATCTTGTATGCTGAAACTTTGCTGAAATCTTCTATTAGTTCCAGTAGTTTTCTTGTGGATTCTTTGGAGTTTTCTGTGTATAAGATCACATCGTCTGCAAATAGAGATACTTTGACTTCTTCCCTACCAATTTAGAGGCCCTTTATTTCTTTTTCTAGCCTAAATGCTCTGGCTAGGATGTCCAGCACAATGGTGAATAAGAGTCGTGATAAAGGACATCCTTGTCTTGTTCCTGTTCTCAAGGGGAATGCTTTCAAAATCTCTCCATTTAGGATGGTGTTGGCTGTTGGCTTTGTATAAATGCCCTTAATTATACTGAGGAATTTCCCTTCTATTCCTATTTTGTTGAGAGTTTTTATCATGAATAGGTGTTGGACTTTGTCAAATGCCTTTTCTGCATCGATTGATAAGATCATGTGGTTCTTGTCTTTTGTTTTACTTATGTGATGGATTACACTGATTGTTTTTCTAATGTTGAACCTTCCCTGCATACCTGGTATAAATCCCACTAGATCATGGTGAATTATTTTTTTTATATGTTGCCGAATTCTATTGGCTAGAATTTTGTTGAGGATTTTTGTGTCAGTGTTCATGAGGGATATTGGGCTGTAATTTTCCTTTTTTGTGATGTCTTTACCTGGTTTTGGTATCAGGGTTATGTGGCCAGCCAAACTGATACACACTTTTTAATTTTAATTGTTTTAATTTTATTGTACTTTAAGTGAAAGTTTACGATTCAAGTTAGTCTCTCATACAAAAATTTATGCATACATTGTTATGTGACCCTAATTGCTCTCCCTATACTGTAACAGCACACTCCTCCTTTCCACCCCTGATTTCCCATGTCCATTCAACCAGCTCCTGACCCTCTCTGCCCTCTCATCTTACCTCTGGAGAGGGGCTGCCCATTTAGTCTCATGTATCTACTTGAGCTAAGAAGCACACTCTTCACGAGTATCATTTTATGTCCTATAGTCCAGTCTAGTCTATGTCTAAAGAGTTGGCCTTGGGAATGGTTTTAGTTCTGGGTTGACAGTGAGTCCAGGGGTCATGCTTTCCGTGCTTCCTCTAGTCTCAGTCAGACCACTAAGTCTGGTCTTTTTACTAGAATTTGAGTTCTGCACCCCACTTTTCTCTACTCCATCAGGGACTCTCTGTTGTGTACCCTGCCAGGGCAGTCATTGGTGGTAGCCAGACACCATCTAATTCTTCTGGTCTCAAGCTGATGGAGTCTCTGGTTTATGTGGCCCTTTCTGTCTCTTGGGCTAATACTTTCCTTGTGACTTTGGTGTTCTTCATTCTCCTTTACTCCAGGTGGATTAGGGTCAATTGATGCATCTTAGATGGCCGCTTGCTAGCTTTTAAGACCCCAGACGCCACTCACCAAAGTAGGATGCAGAACATTTTAATAAACTTTGTTACGCCAATTGACCTAGATGTCCCCTGAAAGCATGGTCCCCAGACCCCCACCCCTGCTACTCTGTCCCTCGAAGTGTTTGGTTGTATTCAGGAACCTTGTTAGGTTTGGTTTAGTTCAGTTGTGCTGACTTCCCCTTTAGTGGATACACACATTTTTGGGGGGATATAATTCAGTCCATGACAGGGATCCACTGGACCTACCATGAGAGGGACATGAGCTAAGACTCCATTAATAATCTGACCTCCATATGCCCCCACTCTGACTGGTGGGCCAGAATGACGTTTTGAGTCTCCTGGAATTAGTGTTATTTCAGAACCAGTATCCAGTAATCCCCAAAAGTCTGATTATTTACTTC
>NW_004444292.1:490610-498272 GCF_000243295.1 Trichechus manatus latirostris | reverse complement strand
CTGTAATTTTCCTTTTTTGTGATGTCTTTACCTGGTTTTGGTATCAGGGTTATGTGGCCAGCCAAACTGATACACACTTTTTAATTTTAATTGTTTTAATTTTATTGTACTTTAAGTGAAAGTTTACGATTCAAGTTAGTCTCTCATACAAAAATTTATGCATACATTGTTATGTGACCCTAATTGCTCTCCCTATACTGTAACAGCACACTCCTCCTTTCCACCCCTGATTTCCCATGTCCATTCAACCAGCTCCTGACCCTCTCTGCCCTCTCATCTTACCTCTGGAGAGGGGCTGCCCATTTAGTCTCATGTATCTACTTGAGCTAAGAAGCACACTCTTCACGAGTATCATTTTATGTCCTATAGTCCAGTCTAGTCTATGTCTAAAGAGTTGGCCTTGGGAATGGTTTTAGTTCTGGGTTGACAGTGAGTCCAGGGGTCATGCTTTCCGTGCTTCCTCTAGTCTCAGTCAGACCACTAAGTCTGGTCTTTTTACTAGAATTTGAGTTCTGCACCCCACTTTTCTCTACTCCATCAGGGACTCTCTGTTGTGTACCCTGCCAGGGCAGTCATTGGTGGTAGCCAGACACCATCTAATTCTTCTGGTCTCAAGCTGATGGAGTCTCTGGTTTATGTGGCCCTTTCTGTCTCTTGGGCTAATACTTTCCTTGTGACTTTGGTGTTCTTCATTCTCCTTTACTCCAGGTGGATTAGGGTCAATTGATGCATCTTAGATGGCCGCTTGCTAGCTTTTAAGACCCCAGACGCCACTCACCAAAGTAGGATGCAGAACATTTTAATAAACTTTGTTACGCCAATTGACCTAGATGTCCCCTGAAAGCATGGTCCCCAGACCCCCACCCCTGCTACTCTGTCCCTCGAAGTGTTTGGTTGTATTCAGGAACCTTGTTAGGTTTGGTTTAGTTCAGTTGTGCTGACTTCCCCTTTAGTGGATACACACATTTTTGGGGGGATATAATTCAGTCCATGACAGGGATCCACTGGACCTACCATGAGAGGGACATGAGCTAAGACTCCATTAATAATCTGACCTCCATATGCCCCCACTCTGACTGGTGGGCCAGAATGACGTTTTGAGTCTCCTGGAATTAGTGTTATTTCAGAACCAGTATCCAGTAATCCCCAAAAGTCTGATTATTTACTTCTCCCCAATGATCAGTCACTCTAGTAAAAGTTCTTAGATCCCTTTGGGGAAGATTAACAGTATAAGTTTTTGGCAGTGTATTGGAGTCCTTCCTCAAGGGGACCTGGCTTTTCCTTCATTCAATGGGTTGTGGGTCTGTAAACTCATTCAAGTTTGGGAATTGATTGAGGGGCTATGACTCTCTACTCTGATGATTCAAGTTAGACTGCTGTTCACTTGACCCAGAATTCTTCTCCTTGTACAGATCAAGTAAATATTTAGTAGATTTCCTATCTATTTCACTCCTCGGGACACCATGACTAAGTAGCCAACGCCATAAGTCCATACGAGTCACACTATTCTGATTACTGCTTTGACTCTGCTGTCTGTTACCGTAACCACACCCACTTTGTCTTTGTCAAGTGAGTGCTGCCACTTGGTAGGCAAGATGACAGGTAAGCTGCTAGCTGTAGTCTCCAAAACTGAAGGCCAGAAAAACAGGAGCCAGCTACAGGATCCAGAGGGAGCAAAAGCCCATGAGCCCTGCCAGAAAGTCCACCTATATTGGATGCAGGCCACACCCCCAAATAAACTCCTTTTCAATGGATTAGCTACTTACAACAGATATCATCATGGAAGTGATCACATTATATCAAATCTCATCATAGAGTTGATCACATGATCATATGGCTGCCAAACTACACTATAACTACCTAACCACTGAGAATCATAGCTCAGTAATGTTGACATGAAACACTAATGATAACAAGGGGCTTGTGCAATAGCCAATACTTCCTTTCGCACTTGGATGAATAATACAGAAGTGGAACAAGATATTAATCAAATTCACCAGCAAGCTACTTGGTTATATTTCACTCCCCTAGAAACCCCTGACTTATTTGGGTGGTTGCCTCAGGGAATTGGGTCTTGGACTCATTCCTTTTTAAGAGGCACATTGATCATTTTAATTTTAGTGATAATAGTATTCAGCTTAGTTTAATGCTCTATTTTTTGTGTCACCAAGTGTCAGCACTCTGGAACCAATCCAACTGCCAAACAAATGATGTATGTGAATTCTACCCACTTCTGCAACACTATGAATGGCTCGGTTGCCTTGTATTAAACACTTGGGCTCTTCGAGGGATCCTTTTTCATCACACTACTGAAGAATCAGATGGTATCTGGTTAAATAGAGCTGTGAGTTTAAAGTACCTGCTGTGATGGCTATCTAGGAGCCACCTAGCCCTAGGGCATTGTCTTCTGCATGATCATGTATATACCTCCTGTAATTCAATAATCAAAAGGAGGGATTCATTTACGATTATAATAAGAAATTTGCAAATTCTTCAGGAATCAGACACTCCAGAAAAACTGATCAAACTGGTTTTGGTTGTTGGATTGAGCTGGCTAAGGATAAAAAGTTCTAAGCTGAAGATCAATTCTTTGAGGAAAAACACCAGTAGTTTTAGACAAAACATCCTGTGGCTAGAGCGAGGTTGAGAGAAAAGGGAACTACAGCCATTAAGGCATAGATATCATTAGTTAAAATATCAACCCATCCTGAGAGATTTCTTTGTTTATAAAATAACCTATGTATTAATAAATCCCCTTTTCATCATGACAAAGCAAAGTTGTATCCAATAGTGATTTTCCTGCTGTGTTTCTCCCAGTAAAGTGGTATAAATTGTATAAAGAATAATCAGTTGGCAGACTGTTTGATCTTGCTCTTAAGGCAGTTGGCTGTGTCTCTCACTGGAGTGATTTGTGTTGTTTGTTTGTCTCTCTCTGAATAAAGGATTGTTTCCTTTTCCTTGCTAATAACTTGTCCTCCATTTTAATTCTAGGACAGTTGGCACCAACATGTCTAGCCACTTACTCCTCTAGTGGTCAGGTGGGCATGTAGCATGTCACATAGGCTTTGGGGTGGGACCTTGGGGTACCTTGTCTATGATGCCAGGTGGAGGCATGTGTTGAAGAATTCTCTATCTCCACCGGGTCAGCTTCCAGTATCCATAGAGGACCGGTTTGTCATGTAACTGTCCCTTTGAGTCTCTCTTCAAAGGTGCAGGGCATGTGTAGATGTTTTCCATCTTCACCCAAACAACTTTTGACCCAGGGGATGGGGTTCACTCTCTTATTGTATGCTATCTTCTTGTTTTTGTAAGTAGGGTGATGAAAAAGGATCCCTCGAAGAGCTCAAGTGTTTAATACAAGGCAACAGAGCCATTCACAGTGTTGCAGAAGTGGGTAGAATTCACATACATCATTTGTTTGGCAGTTGGATTGGTTCCAGAGTGCTGACACTTGGTGACACAAAAAATAGAGCATTTAACTAAGCTTAATACTATTATCACTAAAATTAAAAACATTACCAAAATTAAATATAGAACATTTTCATCATCTCAAAAAGAAATCCAGTACCTATTATCAGTCACTCCTGATTTTCTCCCACCCTCCCTTCCCTGCCCTAGACAACTGTAAATATACTAGTTGTCTCTACACATTTGCCTATTTTTCACATTTCAATATATGGTCTTTTGTACTGGCTTCTTTCACTTAGGATAATGTTTTCAGGGTTCATCCATGTTTTACCACATGGATATATCACATTTTATTTACTCTATTAATCAATTGATAGACATTTGAGTTGTTTTTACATTTTGGCTATTATAAATAATACTGCTATGAACATTCCTGTACAAATTTATGCGTAAACATAAGTTTTCAATTCTTTTGAGTATATATCTAGGACAGGAATTGTTGGGTCATATGGTAGCTGTATGTTTAACGTTTTGAGGTACTGCCATACTGTTTTCCAAACCAGCTGCACCACTTTATATTCACACCACCAGTGTATGAGTGTTTGAATTTCTCCACATCTTTGCCAATGCTATTATTATTTGTCTTTTTTATTGTAGTCATCTGTGATGGTTAAGGTTGTGTGTCAACTTGGCTGGGCCACAATTCTCAGTGGTTTGGCAGTGGTATGATGTTGCGATCACTTCCATGATGAGATTTGATATAATGTGATCACCTCCATGATGGAATCTGCAGTGAGTAGCTATTAGTTGAAAGGGAGTTTCCTTGGGCATGTGTCCTGCACTGAATATAAGTGGACATTCTGGCAAGGCTTGTGGACTTTTGCTTGTTCTGGATCCTGCAACTGGCTCCTGTTTGTCTGACCTCTGATCCTTGCCTTGGGACTTGAGCTAGCAGCTTACCTGTGGTCTTGCCTGACAATCTTGCAATTTGTTGTTCTTTGCAGCCTGTGAGGAGGAGCCCTGCTGTCTGACCTGCCAATCTTGAGTTCGCCATCTTCTGCGGCTACATCAAACAGGAGAAGCCTATATCCTGACCCATGGACTTGGGACATTCCAGCCTCTACAACCTCATGAGCCATTTCCCTAATATAAATTTCTCTCTTTATATACTTATATGCTTTACTGGTCTTGCTTTTCTAGAAAACCCAGCCTAAGACACCATCCTAGTGGGCATGAAGTATGTCTCATTGTGGTTCGAATTGCATTTACCTGATAACAAATGATGTTGAGCATCTTTTCATGTGTTTATTGGCCATTTCTGTATGTTATCTATTGAAATCCTTTGCCCATTAAAAAAAAAATTTTAATTGTAATAAAATATATATAACATAAAATTCACCATTTTAAGCATTTTTTAAATTTTTTTTATTGTACTTTAGATAAAGGTTTACAGAACAAATAGTTTCTCATTAAATAGTTATTACACATATTGTTTTACGACAATGGTTAACAACCCCACAACATGTCAACACTGTCCCTTCTCGACATTGGTTTCCTTATTACCAGCTTTCCTATCCCCTCCTGCCTTCTAGTCCTTGTCCCTGGGCTGTTGTGCCCCATTAGTCTCATTTCGTTTTATGGGGCTGTCTAATCTTTGGCCGAACAGTGAACCTCGGGAGTGACTTAATTACTGAGCTAAAAGGATGTCCGGGGGCCATATTCCCGGGGTTTCTCCAGCCTCTGTCAGGCCAGTAAGTGTGGTCTTTTTGTGTGAGTTAGAATTTTGTTCTACATTATTCTCCAGCTCTGTCCAGGAACCTCTGTTGTGATCCCTGTCAGAGCTGTCAGTGGTGGTAGGCAGGCACCACTTAGTTGTACCGGACTCAGTCTGGTGGAGGCTGTGGTAGTTGTGGTCCATTAGTCCCTTGGATTAATCTTTCCCTTATATCTTGTTTTCTTCATTCTTCCTTGCTCCTGAAGGGGTGAGACCAGTGGAGTATCTTCGGTGGCTGCTCAAAGGCTTTTTAAAAAAATTTTTTTTAAATGTACTTTAGGTGAAGGTTTACAGAACAAATATTTTCTCATTAAACAATCAGTATGCATATTGTTTTATGACATTAGTTAACAACCCCACGACATGTCAACAGGCTCCCTTCTCGGCCTTGGAGGACCTTTTTTTTTTTTTTTTGGTGAAAATATACATAGCCAAAGATACACCATTTCAAAAATTTCTACGTGTACAATTCAGTTATGTGGATTATGTTCTTCCAGTTGTGCTGCTATTCTCACTTTAGATGAAGGTTTACACAGCAGAATAGTTTCTCATTAAAGAGTTAGTACACATATTGCCCTATGACAATGGTTAAGAACCCCACTACCTGTCAACACTGTCCTTACTCAACCTTGGGTTCCCTATCACCAGCTTTCCTGTTCCCTTCTGCCTTCTAGTCCTTATCCCTGGAATGCTGTGCTTCATTAGTCCCATTTTGTTTTACAAGGCTATCCAATACCCAGCTGAATGGTGAACCTCGGGAGTGACTTCACCACTGAGCTAAAAGGGTATCTGGGGGCCATACCCTCGAGGTTTCTCCAGTCTCTGTCAGGCCAGTAAATCTGGTCTTTTTTTTGTGAGTTAGAATTCTGTTCTACATCCTTTGCCAGCTCTGTCCAGGACCCTCTATTGTGATCCCGGTCAGAGCAGTCAGTGGTGGTAGCTGGCCACCATCTAGCTGTACTGGACTCAGTCTGGTGGAGGCCTTGGTAGCTGTGGTCCATTAGTTCTTTGGACTAATCTTTTCCTTGTATACTGTTCTCTCATTCTTCCTTGCTCCCGAAGGGGTGAGACCAGTGGAGTATCGTAGATGGCTGCTCACAGGCTTTTAAGACCTCAGACCCTACTCACCAAGGTAGAATGTAGAACATTGTCTTTATAAACTCTATCATGCCAGTTGAGCTAGATGTTCCCAGAGACCATGGTCCCCACAGCCCTCCACCCAGCAGTTTGGTCCCTCAGGGAGTTTGGATGTGTCTATGGAGCTTCCATGACCTTGCCTTGTACAAGTTGTGCTTGCTTCCCCTGTATTGTGTACTGTCTTAACCTTCACCAAAGTTACCAATTGTTTGTTATCTATTTCGTGTCCCCCCCCACCCCTCCCAGCCCTCGTGACTAACAAAGATTGTTTCTTTTTGTGTGTGTACCTTTTCATGAGTTTTTACAGTAGTGGTCTCAGACAATATTTGTCCTTTTGTGGTTGACTTATTTCACTCAGCATAATGTCTTCCAGTTTGATCCATTTTACGACATGCTTCGCAGATTCATTATTGTTCTTTATTGTTGCATAATACTCCATTGTGTGTATGTACCATAGTTTGTTTACCCATTCATGTGTTGATGAGCATCTAGGTAGTTTCCATCTTTTTCCTATTGTGAACAATGCTGCAATGAACATGGGTGTGCATATGTCTATTCATGTGACTGCCCTTATTTCTCTAGGGTATATTCCTAGGAGTTGGATTGCTGGATCATATGGTATTTCTATTTCTAGCTTTCTAAGAAAGCCCCATATTGTTTTACAAAGTGGTTGTATCATTTTGCATTCTCACCAGCAATGCATAAGAGTTATGATCTCCCCGCAGCCTCTCCAACATTTCTTATTTCCAGTTTTTTTGATTCGTGCCAGTAATGCCTTGGGTGAGATGGTATCTTGTTGTGTTTTGAGTTGCATTTCTCTAATGGCTAGTGTCTTAGTAATCTAGTGCTGCTACAACAGAAATACCACAAGCGGATGGCTTTAACAAAGAGAAATTTATTTCTTCACAGTAAAGTACGCTAAAAGTCCAAATTCCGGGCATCAGCTCCAGGAGAAGGCTTCCTCCCTCTGGCTTCTCATCAATGTTTCCCCGAACTAGGAACTTCTCCGCGCAGGGACCCCGGGTCCAAAGGACCCGCTCTGCTCCTGGCACTGCTTTCTTTGTGGTATGAGGTCCCCCTGTCTCTATGCTCACTTCTCTCTTTATCTCAAGAGATTGCCTCAGGACATGATCCAATCTTGTAGATTGAGTCCTGCTTTACTAACACAACTGCCACCCATCCTCCCTCATTAACATCATAGAGGCAGGATTTACAACATATAGAAAAATCACACAATACTGGGAATCATGGCCCAGCCAAATTGATACACTTATTTTTGGGGAGACATAATTCAATCCATGACAGCTAGTGATCGCAAGCATTTCCTCATGTGTCTGTTGGCC